>NW_012083113.1:8174-8713 GCF_000956235.1 Wasmannia auropunctata
AAAAGCGTCGAAGATTAAAACACGATGCAGTGCCTAGTGTAAATCAGGAGACACGGTAGTGGCTTGGTGTCAAGTGTTCAAACAAGCCATGCCGGGTCTCTTAACGCGAGCCGTCGCGTTGCGAGCACCCGAGATTTTGAGATCTCAATAACGGTCGAACCGATTAAGTTCTAACTAGATTTAATCGATAGCTTGGGTTCGATTTATATAATGAAAGTGTGTTTATTTTTTTCTACATGTCCTACGAGCGGAGATATTGCAATGCAAAGTCCGAAATGTAGGAATTTCAGATTAAGAAACGTCATTGTCATCATTATCGTCGACCAGTTGCGGGGTGGGGGAAGTGTACTTTTACAATTTCTGACACAAGAGGCGCTAGAATTTCTAATCTTGCAGCCTCGCACGAAGTCAAAGTCGAAGTCGCGCTCTGACCTTTCGCGGCGATGACAGTTCGCGTCGTGACACGTTGGATTAGTTTGGTAGTGTTGGGGTGTAACGTGAGGTTATAATTTATCGAGGTTCTCTTCCACGTTATGTCA
>NW_012083114.1:0-557 GCF_000956235.1 Wasmannia auropunctata
CCTTTTCGGACGTTTCAGGCTGGATCTGACTCTGAGCCCTCTCTGTGGCGGCTGTTGTGATTGTTGCACTCGAGGACCAGGTTCGGTGTCGGACCTTTCCAGGGATTCTCTGTCGGATGATATCTCGATCGACTCGCCTGATTGACCCTTGATCCTTCGCTTTGATGATCCGAGATTTCATCATCGCTTTCCACCTGATGATCCTCCGTGACGTTGAGGTTTTGGCTTGCAGCTGGTAAAAGGATTCCTGAGCTGGTACTCGGTGTAGGTATTGTTTCCGTAATGTTATTGAAAATAACATTTCGGGATACTATTACTTTATTCGTGTTAGAATCGTAAAGCCGATAATTTGTGGATTCATCTTGATAACCCACTAGGATGTGTTTCTTGGCTTTCGGATCCATCTTCTTGCGGAATTGTTTGTCGATGTAAACATAGGCTTCCGCGCCAAACACTCTGATGTGTGACAGATTCGGTTTTCTTTTCCACCACATTTCATATGGTGTGATTTCGTTCTTCTTCGAAACTAAAGTTCGGTTTAGTAGGTATACGGCCGT
>NW_012083115.1:0-390 GCF_000956235.1 Wasmannia auropunctata
AATCGTTCCTGGCATGAAAATGTAGAGAAAGGTTCATTCTATCATATTAATATAGTTTAATCATAATAAATAGTTGTTTAGAAACAGGAATGTCTAAATTGTGAAAACTGTGCCAATGAGCCCCGGTCTCCCCTATAGACGCAGTGACAACAGAAGTTTGACTTATATTATATGCTGTATATAGGTATGAACGACTTGTAGAGGTCTGCAGGTCTACTTTCAAATCGAGTTACAGAGGTAAAATACTACATCTAGGTAAATATCTGACAAACAATTCGAGTTAAAGTAAGTTTAAGGAAATAATAAAATTTTCTAGAGATTTTCGAGTTATAAAATTTGATAGAGTTATCAAGTTTTAAATGTATATTAATTATATTTATTAATATTTAC
>NW_012083116.1:0-723 GCF_000956235.1 Wasmannia auropunctata
TGGTGATATAGGTAGTGAGTTCGGTAGGCATAACTCTTGTGGAGAAGAGGGTGGTGTAGGCGGTTTTGGCGCCGAAGATAAGCTTTAGTACCCGCGAGTCGGATACGGTGACAAAAGTCTAAGTGACCAGAGGCGCACTCGTCACCGTGAATTGAGACTGCTGCGGGAACAGCTGCGGCACTTGCGGCTGCAGCACTTGCGGCTGCAGCATCGGGCTCAGGGTGGACGTGCCGTAGGACATCCTGAAGCAGAAATATGCAATCGAAATTAGAAATTATGTGTTATAATAAAAAGTGTAAAATAATTTAATGAGATATGATAATATCTAAATATAATGAGAATAACTGAGATTCATTTAAAATATAATATAATAATAATGAAGCATAAAATACTTGCAATAGATCGACGCGTATAATTTATCAAATATTATAAATATCAGTATTTAATTATTATTATATTAAAATTCTGCTTCAAGTTAATAAACGAAGAACAAACAAAAGGAACGGCCAATAATTCGAGCAAATAAGGGTGTTAAAAATTAATGATTTATTACATTTAGTACCATGCGCTCATTATATGTAATCAATTATTCATTTTTAAAACTCTTATTTTCTCGAATTATTGACCGTTCCTTTTGTCCTTCATTTATTTATTATTCTTTAAATGTCTAATTTTGTGTATCTCCATTATATATATAAAAAACGGACAATAGCTTAGTAAAAA
>NW_012083117.1:0-302 GCF_000956235.1 Wasmannia auropunctata
AATATTGTTTAATTTAGTTTATAATAACGGTTTTTAGGTTTTCATTGAGACACGAGAACATTTTGCTGCGTAATGACTAACCAAGTGTATATTTCCAATTATTAAATGAATTTTTACATGTTATTTTTAAATTAAGTGCAAAATTAAATCGTAGTTCTGTGCAACGAAGTTCCGGTCGAATCATTTATGATTATTGGACAACTTCTGGCGATCCCCATTTATTTAAAAAGGTATTTCCCCAGTATCTGGATGGCAAATAGTATCATAAACAACTAAATAAAATGTCAAGTTCTGATTTTAAT
>NW_012083118.1:0-621 GCF_000956235.1 Wasmannia auropunctata
AAAAAAAACCGATTTTTTTCCAAGGGTTGATTTATCCCTTAAAAGTGCGTAAAAGCACGAGTATACGGTAGCCTGATTCTTGGTATTGTCTAGAGAAAAACATATTAAAAGCTCATCGAAATCAGAGGGGGATTATTAATTAATAGTGTTTCAAACATTAAGTCAATTTCCGGAGAGGGGGGAAAGGGGTTAAATTTTGATCACCTGTATTAAAGTCTTTCAACGAATGCAGAGGACGACAGAAATCTTATAAATATATTCACACATGCGCAATAAATCATCGTAAAAACGCTATTTTCAGCTCTCTTCTTCTCTCTTCCTCCTCTCCTCCTAAATAAATGAAATCTTATCTTATTTTATGATATCTTATTTTATCTTTTCTACCTTATCTTATTATTCTCATCTTTATGCAGATTTTTGGCTGAGAAAACCATTATTGATAATCTCGTATCTGAGACTCTTAATTCTGGATCGCTTATTGACAATGTTCATAACGAAATCTTTTTTAAATCACTAACCTTAATTTGTACTATACATATAACAATCTCAAAAAAAGTATAGCGGGTTAAGGAAGTGATTTCGGGCCCCGCGCGTAATCAGATCGGAAGAGCACACGTCTGA
>NW_012083119.1:0-537 GCF_000956235.1 Wasmannia auropunctata
ATTTCTTTCGTGCCAAATATTCTTCGGTCTTTTCGATATAGTCATGTGAATGATATGCGGAAGATCTTTGAGAGAGACTAAGATTTTTTAATTTTCTTGGAAACTAACCGTGTCCAAAACACCGGCGAGCGGTACGATGAAGCCATCCTCCCCAGCGCTCTGCACAGTCTTCTCCAAAGAATTCAGCAACTGGTTCACGACGGCCCATTCCCTGCGTGCCGCTAGGCCCAGCAGCTTCTGTGCTTCTTCTCTGACGGTCGCGCCCACGGAGCTGGGTTTACTTCTTTAAGCTTGGTTTTTGTCATCATGATTTACCAAACATAATATAATAACAGAAATGCAGTAAGAATGGAATATCCCTTGCCATCATGACGTGATAGCAGAAATGTGACAAGATTAGAACATAGTCTATCATATCATATATTAACGGCAGAAACACAGTAGAAATCATGCACGATGTGCTCTCACAAAATGTTATCAAAAATACAGCAAAAATAAAACATAGCCTGTCATTAGATGTTAGCGGCAGAAACACAA
>NW_012083120.1:0-560 GCF_000956235.1 Wasmannia auropunctata
AGGCATCGTCTTCATAAATATCGAACTGTCACAGTCGAAAAGGCTCTGCACAAAACTTCCACCACCAGCAACTTTGCTTCACTGCGCACTAGACAGATAAAGCTAATGCCGACAGTAATTGAACAAAAATGCAATGATAACTTCGCCGTAACTCCGCGAAAAAAAATCGTACGAAGTTTTACTTTTTTTAAAATTTGCACGAAAAAGTTCAAACTTTACGATGGTTACTATAACATTTGCAGAAAAAATTCATTCCGTCCCGTAGAGTGTATCAATGTGCAATTTTTTGGAGACATAATTAACATGTCTTTATTTTTCAAAAGATGGGTGGAAGGAAAGGTAGATTCAAAATCGATCAAAAGCATTAAGTACAGGCTTTACCCTTGAGAATGAAAATAAAAACTTTTCGATACGATATCATTTTTCGCGAAATTTTGATATAAATACCTATGGGATAATTTTGTTGATCAGTATATATTATTAAATATTTACCTAAACAGTTTTTTTCAAACTACATATATGAAAGTACACAAGCTGGCTTGTAACATTAATATTTTATA
>NW_012083121.1:0-1050 GCF_000956235.1 Wasmannia auropunctata
TACTGAAAATGTAAAGTTCGTGTTATGTATCTATCTCAATCCTTATGTATAGTAATAATCATATTTTATGTGTGTATTTATATGTATATATATATATATATATATATATATATATATATACACAAAATATGATTATTACTACATAAGGATTGAGATAGATATTATAATATAAATATTAAAGGAAAATAATAAAATTATACCTGTACCAAAACCCTTACCCGTATCCTTATGTAAATTATCCACGTAATGTTTATAGTATTTATTAATGAAACATCGTGTATTTTAATCAAAATTGAGGTAGGAAAAATAGGAAGAGTCCTAGTGAAAAAGAAAAAACTAATAAGCGACAGAAAATGATAAAAAATTTAGAACTATTTCTCTTTCTTTTTGTTACACCATCTTTGTATTTATATCATATATATTAATAAATATAAATATACACATATACTTTATATAGACATGTATTCAGAAATTCATATAACAGGAATTTATAAAGTGCCTCAATAAAGTTAACGTATTGATAAATTTTAAATATTACATAGTATACTTATGTATAATTCTCTATATGACATAATTTTCTAATAATCTTAAATACTTTAAATCTCTTTATCTACAATTGCTTGTATATTAAAATTTATATGATTTTTATTCAATTTAAATGCACATTTTTTTACACAATTTTTTTTACATTAGTTGCATATTTTTCTCATTAAGGCAAATCAATAGTTTTACATCCAAGTTTTCTAAAACGAAGGTTGCTTTAATCATCGAGTTTTCTACTGACTTTGAGAAAGAAATAACTACTTCTACTAACAAGGAGAGTTATCCAGGTGTCCCCCTCCAATTTTGATGAGCTTTTGATATGTTATTCTCCAGACAAAACCAAGAATTAAGCTACCGCAAATTTGTGCCCGATCGCACTTTTAAGGGGTGAAACACCCCTTAGAAAAAAATCGGTTTTTTCATTTCAATGCGAATATCGTCGAAACTAGGAGAGATAGAAAAAAATGTTCCAAATAAAAGTTGAATGGCTTTAAGAGTACTTTATAA
>NW_012083122.1:0-427 GCF_000956235.1 Wasmannia auropunctata
AATGTAGAGGAATATTGAATTACTATGAGAATTTATTCTTGATTATAGCGCATGTGTCACTTCTTTATAGATAATATTCTTAATAGGCTATAATCAAGAATATTATTTATAAAGAAGTGACACATGCGCTATAATTTATAGCGCACGTGCCACTTCTTTACAGATAAACGCGTTATAGCTGAGGAATATGCATGTAAAATATTTTTGCTTACAGGAAATGCTTAAAAGAATTTTCCGCTTATAAGTAAAACATTATTTGGGGGGTAAATTAATAAAAACCTTAATTGAAAGATAAAAGTTAAGAGACCAATAAAAAATATTTGGACTATACATATATAACACACTTGACTACTTATATGTAACGCTTTCTTACATTAATTGCAAATAGGTACACCGCAAAAAAATAATTTTAATATTAGTGTAATCC
>NW_012083123.1:0-695 GCF_000956235.1 Wasmannia auropunctata
AGTCCACAGGCTAAACGGTGCGAGATAGGAGGTTGGTGCAAAGGACCTTTCTTGTTCCTCTCGTCGAGATATATAATGGAGAATTGCCACCCATCCAAAATTGAAAATAAAAAGTTTTTTTTTAAATTTTCAAAAAGTCCACAGGCTAAACGGTGCGAGATAGTCGGTTGGTGCAAAGGACCTTTCTTGTTCCTCTCATCGATATCTATAAGGGAAAATTGCGGCCTGTCCAAAATTCTAAAAAAAAAAAATTTTTGAGATTGTGAAAAAAGTACTATTTTTTTATGTTATCGATAGTTAGGATTTTTTTGTTACCCTTTTTTTTTTTTTGAAGGGATCGGAATTTGGAAATAATTTAAAAAAAAAAATTTTTTTAATTAGAATTCGGGACCTACCCATCCTTATAGTACTCGTCGAGACAAACACATGAGATCCTGTTAACCGAGCCTCTATCTCTAACCGTTTAGCCGGGAGAGCAACTTTTTCATCTTGAAAGACACAAAATGAATTAGAACGGCAAAACTGTCGATCCAAACCCTATAACACCTATATGCGAATGAAAGAGGAAGTCGTCCTCTATCCAAAAAAAATTATACCAACGATTCAAAGGGGTGTTATACCTTATAACCTTGCAACCGGCATCTATGTGTCAGCCGGATGCATCTGAGGTCGTTATTCCTGCACAAAAGTCGTGC
>NW_012083124.1:0-1284 GCF_000956235.1 Wasmannia auropunctata
TCTTAGAAGTAACAATATCGCAAAGAGCACAAAGTTTAAAATTGACGCATAAGACGTCTTTAAGACGTCTTTTAGATGTCTTTTAGACGCTGCTGCAAGAACTATCTAAAGAATATCTAAAAGACGTCTTGTACATTGATGATTATAGGCTTTGTGTTGTCTGGAATGTAAGATGGATATTTTTAAAACGTCCAAATGTAAATATACTTTATATGTGGAATAATGTACGTTTTTAAAACATTCATATTAAGTCCATGGACGTTTGTACTAAATAAAAACGAAATTTGGACGTCCAATGAACATCGTGTGCTGTCTGGGCGTGAGGGATTACAATAACTACATGAATGCAATCCCTAGCCCGTGCGTCTTTTTCGTAAGGGTATTAAAATTATGACGTTATAAGCGAGAAACGGCGGGAATATGACACATCAAAGTTTCTTGTGTGCCATTTTTAAATAAACAGGATAAAATAAAAAAATAGAATGGCTTTAAAAAATTTATAAAAATGAATGAAAACTGTTCTTTTCCCCCTGACAGCACAGTATAACCAGTAGGTACACTTCGTGTTGGCACCTTTGATCTCTTTTTCCGGATCACATGAGCATCCACCATGTTAAATCCAGGACCGAATTGAGAAAATAAGTGCCTCAAGAGTCACAAGAGTCATAAGTAATAAAACAGATAAGTAATAATATGGATACAGTAAATCAATAAATTTAATGTAGTGTGAATCGAATAAAACGTTTTATTAGTAACAATTATTCGTAGGAGTGATCACTAAAGAAAATTTCTAATGTAATTGCTTATAAATTGTCTGCACACATGTATGTACAGTTTCTATCGTCTTGCATTTCATTAGATTCAACCCAAAAAAAAAGTTGCGCGGCGATACCTACGCGAAGACTCAGTTTTTCGTTGAGTGTATCTACTGGGTTATACTGCTGACAGTCAGTAAATAGTCGTAAAAGGCACGTAAAGTAAAGCTTATTCAGGCAAGAAAACTTGCAATTTGATAGCTGTTGAAAGGTGGAACATATGCTTTTATGTATAAAATTCAATAATAATTTAATTTTCCATCTATATATTTTTACGACTTTGATAAATACAAAACAAGTCACACTTTCACAATTAAGCACATAATAACGAAATGGCACGCAAGACAAAATTCGTCGTCAATATTAAGAGGATCCTAAATCCTAGATCAAACTCCAAAAATCCGCTGTTTTACCGACTATTTGTGAGTATGTATGCGTGCGATATTGATGTAGTAGTGTGTAGTGATGT
>NW_012083125.1:0-319 GCF_000956235.1 Wasmannia auropunctata
AGGGAAGCGATAAATAAGAATCCGGAAAACATCAATGTAATGCATGGAATGCATAATATACGTGGGATGTATGAACTAATTAAATGGGAAAGGGGAGGATTCCAGCCTAGATTATCTAACATAAAGAACAAACAAGATAAAATACTAGCGGAAGAGGACGAAATCACAAATTGTTGGAGAGAGTACTTTGAAAATACTTTTAACATTAAGAGTATGGAGATGGAGGTAGACAGGACAAAATCTAGCACTAACAATGTACACAGCGAATGTGATGAGAAGAATGACTCATCTGGTTCATCTCGGCTTTTTCATCTTTCTT
>NW_012083126.1:0-1761 GCF_000956235.1 Wasmannia auropunctata
AATACTTAGAAAAATATTACTAAAACTACTGAAAGATATTCAGTAATAAATTACTGTAAATTACTGCCAGTAATATTTTGGCCGGTAGTTTCAGTAATACTTTTCTATAAGGGATGTAAATAAAGATAAGAGCAAACTGTTTTAATTTTTGGTTTAATAGCGAAATTGGATGCACTAGTGCGCACTAATACATTTTAAAGCCGACACAGATTTAACCTTCAAATGGCACACTTCGTTCGAGCATCCACTAATGGCACACTGGTGCAACGACTACTCAGCGAACAGCCGCGACAGATACTTTGTGAAAATGTCAACATGTCAAAAATTTTAGCGGTGCGAATTCGCACTCTTGTGCCATTTGAAGGTTAATTTAAGTGTAAAAGTATAAGTGAGTTTTATACACTGATTTTAGTAAAAGTGAAATACAAATATGTTATATGAATTATAAGATACATTTTTTATGTAACAGTATAATAAAGCATAATAAAGTGTATTGAAAATTTTACAATTTAACTTGCTTTTATATTTATATTAAATGCACTCTTGTTTTATTTATTTAAAATGACTTTAATGTATATTGATTGTGCGCTAGTACTTTTCAGTGCAGAAAATTTGAAATAGATTTAATAAAGGAAGTATTTAATGAATATATCTATAAAAATTATTATTTGTAATAAATATTTGTATAACATTATTTATATTACAGTATTTTTAAGATATTTATTTTACATTTTGATTTATTATAATAAATAGTTTCTCTATTTTTTATATATATTATTCATTTATTATTTTATATTTTTTCTAAAACTACAAAATAAAAAATAATAAAAATAAAATAAAAAGCACATACTTTATCACATAGATATTTAGATGTAACTCACTTTTATAAATGTATTTAAAAACAAATTACTTGTTTTTTGATTTTTTTAATTTAACGATTAATTTTTTATTTATTATTGGTTACCTTTACTTGTAAAAGTCTAACCAAATTTGCCATAAACTTTCCACGCAATAAAATATATGACACTGTAAAATTTTATCAAAAAATAACTAAAACATTTTTTGTCCACTTTGTAACTCAAAATTCAAATCAAATTGTATGCCACATCCTCTTTGAAAAATTGAGTAAAATCTTTTCTGGGGATAGTTTTATCCTAAAAAAAATTAAATAGAGCTGAAAGAATCAAATTTTAGTAGGTGGTCCAAAAACCATTCTAACTAATTCTAGTCAAAATCCTATTGTTATAAAAAAGTTTTAACTTTGTGTGTGCATTATGCTTGAACAATGTTCAGAATATGGCTATTTTGATTCTCTGTATCTTCAAAATTATTGTTTTACTTGAATTAAAATTTTTCTGAAATTAGTTTCTCATTATATAGCATGGTTTAGCATACCATTTGATTCAAATTTCGAGGCCACAAAATAGACGAAATTTGCAGTCTTTAGCAAAGAAATTCTTTTCCCTTGCATTCTTCTTTTTCTTTTATTTTAATGCATATAATTCAAGAAAAATTATATTTTTTTTAATTGTATGTATTAAAATAAATAAGTGAATAATTTTATAATTTTACATATCAAAATGATAATTAAAAATTAAAATAAAACAAATAGTTTTATATTTAGATTTATATTTTCAATAGTGTATACCTATATATATATATATATATATAGGGTGTCTCATAATAGGTGTATCACCGTTCAGGGATAGGTAGAACGGACTAAACTGAATTGAAAAGTCCTCTACCATTTTGCAAAATTCG
>NW_012083127.1:0-372 GCF_000956235.1 Wasmannia auropunctata
AAATATTATACGTACACACATCTTTCGCATTGAATGCTGTAAGATTGTTGTGAAGCGTGTCATTTGTATCAATTGCGTCTCACAATCAGATGCGACTAACACGGAAACGATCAATTCTGCAGGTAGCAAATGGCAAATAAATAAATTATTCACGGATCCTTGGATACTTAACCGTTGCTCAATGCCTCCTAGATTTTCTCCTCCTCCTCTTCTTTCTCCCCCTCTTGCTCCCCCTTTTCTTCCTCCTCCTCCCGCTTTTATGTCCATCACTGATGATTCTTCATGTCACTTACACAAACGAATTCGCAAAAAGACTGCGACCTTGAGTGTATCAATCAGCAGAATGAGACAATCGTGTGGTACTTACAATTA
>NW_012083128.1:0-1220 GCF_000956235.1 Wasmannia auropunctata
ACATACATATATATACGATTTATTCATTTACTGTTTTGTTAAGAAGTATGACATAATCATAGATTTTCCATTTTAAACGTCTCTAGACCTAAAAGTATTGAATTCAGAGACTTGTGCCTATTAAGACTTTTGTTCGGGACGTAGAGGACAACAACATATTTCAGTTTCAATCAATTTAACCGGGAGCTCATTTTACATAAGATCTGTGCGGGGTCCTTTGAGTTACAGAGGTAAAATATATATCTAAATATCTAACAATTAATTCGAGTTAAGGTAGGTTTTATTTCAAGTTATAGAGGGTTTTCGTAGCGGAGCGGAAAGGAATGAACAAAATTTTCGTCTTATAGAGGTTTTTGAGTTGTAGAGGTTCAAGTTATCGAGATTCCACTGTATTTAAACTTGAATTATTATAATACTTCATTTATTTTTTATTATTATTATATTATTTACAATAATATAATAATAATAAAAATGACTCGTATAAAAATGAATTGTCTGTTGAAGAAGGCGCTATATTCATAATTTTTTAAAATTATATGTACAATATAATTCGTCAAACCTCGATGACTCGAACCTTTACAAGACTCGAAAACCTCTATAAGATGAAAATTTTGTTCATTCCCTTTCGCTCCACTGCGGAAAACTTCTATAAATCAAAATAAAACCTACCTCAACTCGAATTATTTGTCAGGTATTTAGATGTATTATTTTACCTCTATGTAACTTGAATTTAAAGTAGCCAGATCTTTACAAGTCGAAGTTCACCTTTAAAAGTCGAATTTCTATTGTCGCTGCCTCTATAATTCGAAGTTGTAGCTATGTGTAATCATGAGTAATATAACCTATGGTATTTTGTTTTATGATAACATTCATTATATGTATGCAAAAAATAATTTACTGTCAAATATTGATTTTTTTCCTTTAAAAACCATTATAATCGGAAAATTACAAACCTTCCGTAAGTCGATTTTTCATATATTAACCCTTTTTTACTCAAATTTCGATAAATCGAAAACTCTATAATTCGAAGTGTTCTTTTGTTCCCTTGAGATTCGAGTTATCGAGGTTCAACTGTATGAAAATTTTTTATACAAAGAGCATAGCAGGTTAAGGAAGTGATTTCCGGCCCCGCGCGTAATCGATCGTCATAGTGGGCAAAATGTCCACCCATATAAAAGAAAATTTTGTGTCAAGTTTCATTTCAAAAAACCCACACAATT
>NW_012083129.1:0-318 GCF_000956235.1 Wasmannia auropunctata
GTGTTTTTACATACAAATTATTTTATTAAGATTTAATTTTTTCATTTTGTATTGTACATACATATCACTTGGGTTGTAACGTAACCATTTTATGAGAGTATAATTTGACATCAATTATTGACAACAAATATTTTATACAAACGATATACACATTACTTTGATTGAATAAGATAATTTTTTTAACTTGACACCATTTACTGATATAAAATCTTTTATATAAGTATACATATATACACTACCCCCCAAAAAGTCGCTGAATTTATTGCGGCACTGTGCTCAATCAAAGAGATGATTTTGGCATTTTAAAAGATACTTTAA
>NW_012083130.1:0-989 GCF_000956235.1 Wasmannia auropunctata
GGAGTTCAGACGTGTGCTCTTCCGATCTTTTGAAAAATATTTATAAATATGGACGTCTAATAGAGGTCGAATGGAAGTACAAAATGCGGAACTATGGATGTTTAGTAGATATCTATAGGAAGTTACATGGATGTCTAATGGAGGTTTCGAGCATCTATGAAGAACGTCTAATGGATGTCTAATAGAGGTTTTTGTTCTGTGTGGGTATGGATAAAATTTTATAATTATATATCTGTACTCGTTTACGCTGCGCGCATGCAATTCTTCACGCAGCACGTTCTGATTGCATTTTTGCATTTGACAAGGAATAACGATGAAAGCAAATCTATTTTCGCAATATTCTATGGATGTATAATATAATTAACTATGAATCGTTTTAATCGCGCATGGCTAGACAACGCTTACAAAGCAAAATTTGAATGTCGTAGAATATATTAAGTCAAATCGGTGTAAACAACTTATTGTGGGAACAATCTGTACGTATAATCACGGAAGTTTCTTATTTTATCAAATAATATTTGCGAAGCATTTGAATAAGCATTTAAATATTAATTAATTTCAAGACTGAAATAGTAAAGGACGTGCATACGCAATAAATTATTCTTATTTTTATTGTAGTATAACATAAATATAAGTATAAGGTAATATAAGTATAAATATAAGTAATATAAGTATAAATATAAGTAATTAATATAAGTATAAATATAAGTATAAGGTAAATATAAGTAATATAAGTATAAATATAAGTATAAGGTAATATAAGTATAAGTATAAATATAAGTATAAGTTTTAATATAAATATAAATATAAATATAAGTATTCCGGTATATACACCGCACCTATTAAAAACTTAATTTATCAGGTATTATTGATTATGGTTAAGGTAAATGAACTATACCAGTAAAAACTTTAGACTGTCTACTAGACTATGAAAAAAATATTAGGAATCCAAAATATTTATTTTTTATATTAAAAAAAATTCTTTAAAC
>NW_012083131.1:0-1027 GCF_000956235.1 Wasmannia auropunctata
ATAAACTTTGCGAAATAAATATATCTTTTGGTAGCACGTAAGTTCCGTTCACAGAAACAACAAAATTTTTCTAGACGGTAGAGTATGTGTTACTGTGCCGAGAGAATTTGGCCTTTTTTCACCTGCTACTTTGGTAACAGTAACTAATAAAACAGTACCAGGAGGTCCAATTTTACGTCCATATCCAGATTGGAATTGGCATAATAGTACATGTACGATAAAATAAATGCTGCGATTAACGTATTTAGTTAAAATGTTTTGCAACAAATTGCATTTACTCGTGAAATGCAATAAATTACCTTAATTATTGTATAATATTGTAGATTTTTTAAGATGTGTGGGTTTTTTAATAAAAAATGTACACTTATCTAGGCCAATAATCGGACAAAACCTTGGATGCCGGAATAAAATATTTTATTATTATTACAGTAATTCACGAAACGTTTTGACCTGACTTGGTCCTTATTGTCTTATGTAAATAATTAACAAAAATTATTACATTCTATAAGTTACAGATGCAAGTTAAATACTTTTACATTTTTTAAATCGGAAAATAACATAAGATTTTGACATGCATTTTAAATATATATAGTCGCTTAGTAACATAGTAACATAGAAGATAATCAAACTAAGTCAAACGGAACAAAATTACAAAATAGAGTTGATGTATAAGAGTCAAAGTCCACAATGTCGGTGTATAAAAAATCATATGATAAAAAATTAATTAACAGATTTATTGTTTTCCTTGCGAGAAAATGTTTAATTTTGATATTTTTCTTCAATGGTTTATAATATGTAAGTATATATTTTTTTCGCTGGTTTTAAATTTGTCTATCTAATAGAAAGAAGTTTTTAATATAAATAAATTAGTTATCGTTGTTTCTCTATAAATTTATAATTTGAATTTTTTCCACTTAATTACTGTAAATAACAGATGTAAGAAGCACGCTGATACATAATACGCGACGTTCCGTATCCTATGATCTTTCAAATTTAATTAAGTGAGTGGTCCGACGAAATCGAGTAC
>NW_012083132.1:0-584 GCF_000956235.1 Wasmannia auropunctata
GGTCTGCTCAACCCTGAGGTTTTAAAATGATATATACCTTAAGATTGGGATTTTTTATGGATAAATGGATAACTTTATTTAAAATCTGCTTAGAGGACAATATTGTACATATAGCATATATAAGAAATTAATAAAATATTTTAATATTTTTCCTATGTCCACAATGGCGGCGCACTGGGCTACACTTGCGGAATCCCTTTTTTCTATCGGTGTACAGGATTCCAGGCACACGGTTTGATCTTAAACAAAACACAAAGAATTTTCATTATCTACATATTAAAGACTAGAGAGGTACGTAAGGATTTTTAAAAACATTGATTTTTCTCAAAATGGCAGCTATTTTCCGAAATACTTGTATTGACAAAAATACAAATTTTTCGTAAAAATAGCTGCCATTTCAAGAAAAATCAATATTTAAAAAATCCCTACGTATCTCTATAGTCTTTAATATGTAGATAATAAAAATTCTTTGTGTTTTGTTCAAGAGCATACCGTGTGATTGGAATCCTGTACATCGATTTGTAAAAACAGAAAAAAGGGATTCTGCAAGTAGGTGCGCCGCCATTTTGTGCATTAAAAAAATA
>NW_012083133.1:0-431 GCF_000956235.1 Wasmannia auropunctata
TGCTTTATATAAACTCTAATAAACAACTGTGAAACAATAGAAGTCTCTTAGTATTAGATTCAGTACCGTATATTAAAATAATGAGGGTGCCTTATAATTTTGGCCAAGGCTGTACATATTTCGTATCCGTCATTTTTAAATATATATATATTTCTGACCTCGGATTCGTATTCAGCGACCAAAAAACAACTGGTAATACCAAACTATACAAAAATTCTAATATATTTTATCGATTTTTTACATATCTATGAAGAAATGCACAAACTTACTAATTTCAAAGTCAAGAGACAAACTGAAAATATTAATCGATTTTGAAAAAATTTTCCATATTAAAGTTCATTGCTAACTTTTGGAAGGTATTACTAATCGATTAAAAAAAAAAATTTTTTTTCAGCTCATCCTAATACACGCACGCACGCACGCACGCACGC
>NW_012083134.1:0-513 GCF_000956235.1 Wasmannia auropunctata
ATTTTGCCGTTTTTCTATAAAAGCTAACTATTGATATTGTAAAATTAATTGTTTCTACAGAAAGAAACGCGATATCAAGTAACTACGACAAGATTCTAACCAATTTAACCTGATAATACTTACGAAGTAAATATTGCAATATTTACTGAATCCATAACAAAATCAAAGTGAAAAATCTTAATACTTACTTTTGTTGCACATTATCCACAATTACAAAGTCAATAATTCATTTATAGCAGCAGTTTATAATATTTTTCGATGCTGCGTTTGCAATCCAAGTGCCCTCTTTATTGGTTATCTTTGTTTAACATTCGATGAATAACCAAGAAACCGATACATGGGGACACTCGAGTGCAGATGTTTCTGAACGCAGCTTGTTGGCCAACTTAACATGAAAAAAGTGGGCCATCTTATCCGAACTGTAAGGAAAAGATGGCCATAAGATTTATAAATAAATAATGAAAATAAAAATACAAATAATAGGTCACATTACAATTTATAGATCGGAAGAGC
>NW_012083135.1:0-1077 GCF_000956235.1 Wasmannia auropunctata
TCTTAAGGCGATGCTGACAGGACAAAATTATCGACACATTGCAGTCGGAACGATAACTCCGAAGTGACTGAACGGAATTGAAAATCCTTTTACAGGTTTGAAACATAAAATGTAAGAGCGCCAACTACAAATTTGTAGTAAATATGAAAAAAATTTAAAAATTATATTTTTTCGGATCGTACAGCTGTTAACGGACGTAAACATTTTATTAGAATAAAAGTTCTGTAGCTCATATGTACAAAATGAGTAGCTCGCGCGCATCGGATTACATAAACGAATAATACAAGGCCTTTTGAGCTATGATTAAAAGTGTAGAAAAAAAAATATCGTTACGACTGAAATTTATGGTAATTCGTACGCTTAGCTAAGATACAGAATGATAAAGACAGAAAAAATTGCGTCTAGCAGTAAGTGTCGGATTTTGTAAAAAAATGGCATTTTAATCAGTTAGACAAAAACAATGTACGTTTGAGTGAGACAGAAGATATTGTATTATATATAAGAAGTTCATTTAGATCAAGATACCACTGAAATTGAACAGACTGTTTTATCGACCTCGTGCAAATTTTTCCGACCTGCCAGCATCGCTTTAAAGATCGATTCAGATTATACAATACTGAACTGTCACATACCGGCACCGGCACCGGTGAAAAATTTTTTCTGAATTTCTTTGAAAATTTTGCTGAAATTATCTGAAAACATTTTTCAGGGATTTTCAGTAAGATTCGGAGCCTTTTTCAAAGAAATTCAGAGACTTTCAGCGATATCTCCGAAAATCATTTACAAAGTATCTGAGAGTTATTGAGTTTCGCTGAAATTCGAGATTTTAGTGATGTCTCTGAAAATTATACTTTCATGGTTTCTTACTTTTCAGAGACTGTCAGCGATTTCTCTGAAAATCATTTACAAGTGCCTGAAAATCTTTGAATTTCTTTGAAATTTTAAAATTTAGAGATGTCTCTAAAAATTATATTTTTATGGTTTCTCATTTTTCAGAGACTTTTAGCGATTTCTCTGAAAATTATTTCCAAGTGTCGGAAAGTCTTTGAATTTCGCTGAAATTCTAAAATTTAGAGA
>NW_012083136.1:0-1725 GCF_000956235.1 Wasmannia auropunctata
AATTTTAAGACTTTTGTATACAAATGTTGCGAGATAAATCATAACACATTGTTAATGCATTCATAACTTCGTAAAAAATACATTAATCTTGTATTTATATAGATTATTGCCGAAAGAAAACTTTATCATGAACGCACTAATGGTCAATACTTGAAAAACTTTGGTAATGAAGATTTCGCAGAAGAAAATTACATAGGAAGAATGGGAAGTATGTAAAGTAATCAGAAGCTAATTTTTTGATTTGGTCGGTGATTAATATTATAAAATTATGTATACGAATTTAATCCTAAATACAGTTTTATTTCCAATTAACATTATATATTATTAGAACAGAAGATTTAGATTATTAATATCATATCGATATGTTTATATATATATATGTATCCCATCATAGCACGAAAAAAGCGGCTTGCAATGTTGGATTATTTAATAGCGGTATCTCGTGAAGGTTTAATAACTGATTCAGATATTAGAGAAGAAGTCGACACTTTTATGTTTGAGGTATGTTTGTAACATCTCTTATTGCTAGTGTTTTTTACACATTGTTTATAATGATTATATCGACATAAATATATGATTATAGGGTCATGATACTGTAGCGACAGGTCTATGTTTTATTTTGGCATTATTAGCTGAGCATAAGGACATTCAGGTATTTATCATCAAATATAAATCGCTATCTTTAGAAAACAAAATTAATTAATTTTAATAATTTTAAGAATTATTTGTTTTTACTATGTTAATGAAATTATAATAAATTTTTAAAACTTGATTCTAAATGTTTGTATATACGTATGTGTTTAATGTACAATTTCAGTTTTTTTTTATATGTATTAATAAATAGATATAGGTAGATACAAAAAAATGTGTACACTCACTTGTTTATGCGCAATGTATTTCACATATTTGTCTAAGCTTTCAATGTATTTTATGTTCACATTTTTTAAATTAACTAAGATATGAATATAATTACTTTTGAAATTTTGCAGAATTTGTTTGCGTTTCTATAAAAATATGAAACATTATTAATTAATATAATACTAATAATACAGGATCGTGTCAGAAACGAAGTCGATATTGCTATGAAAGAGAATGGGAAGAAATTTACTATGAAATTATTGCAACAGCTACCATATTTAGAGAGATGTGTAAAAGAAGGATTGCGCTTATATCCCAGTGTTTATTTTATATCACGCGTCACTGCAGAAGATGTAAAATTACGTACGTATTAAATTAAATATTTTCTTATTTTTTAAATTATTTAAATTTCAAATAAAATTAAGGGAAAGGGGGGTGGGGCAAATAGTGACAGGGGGCAAACATAGTGTTACTTTAAATTTGTTTTCTTTCCCGCGTATATTTTACCACTACTCTTTAATAGAAAAATAGTTCTCAAGCATCTAATCATCTTATAAAAAAACCGGAAAAATCAAAATCCAATTATAGCTACTGGAGAAGTTTAAAATTTTGCATTCGTGAAATAAGGTAAAACCTAGATTTTTTTTTTATATTTAAAATTAGGTATATTTTCTTAATTGCTGAATCGTTGAATGAGATCTAACCTATTCTATGCCACACGATACCTTTTTCCTCTATTTTGATATAATTCTTATGCTTGTATATTAATTTTATTTCTCTCAGTAAAGTTTTAAAGGAAAAAGTAGCTCCTGGAGCAAATAATGACAATTTTTAGTTGAATGAATAATGACAATGTCAAAAAGCTTT
>NW_012083137.1:0-629 GCF_000956235.1 Wasmannia auropunctata
GCATAAGAGACAGAGCTCTCTCTTCATATAAATTATCAAATTTCTTTCAATGATTACAGATTGACTGATTATAATACAACTAATTGTAATGAAAAAGAAAAATTAACGTACAACGGAAATTTATTTGCAGATGCACAAGGACGTATAATAACAACTAACGGCAACATCATAAGTATCAACTCTATAAATGGTCTGTCAAGAACGGTCACGTCCGGTCATACACCAAATGGAGAATCGTACGTGCGCGTTATCGACGAGCAAAACGATGGGAAATATCTTCATCACAACGAGACCACTTACAATTCAAAAACTAACGCTGCCGAGAACTTTCGTTGGAAACTGGACCTCACAACTCCAGGCGCCAAGCCAGAAATTCTCACGGACGAAAAGTGAAACGATACGTTCTTATTTCTCACGTCACGGTATATAATTGGTATAAATTGATCTAAATTCATAAATTCACTGATTAAACAGAAAAATGAGAAAATAAAGTTACTGCAACTTCGTAAATAATAAAATAAATAATAAGAGAAATTGTGAATCACGATATGTAAAAGCAGAATGTTGCTGAAATTTTATCCATTTGCAATGTCGGAAAAAAATATGTTTTCTTCGCTCTCTTGGTGTTA
>NW_012083138.1:0-863 GCF_000956235.1 Wasmannia auropunctata
TGGACCAAAAAGTGCCAGCAACGAGACAATTTGGAAATATATAGAGTTTTAGAAGCAACTAAAGAACAAAGAAAATCAAGGTGTAAAAAAATATGGAGTGATGATGAAGAATCAGACGATGAAAGTCAGAAAAAAAAGGTTGTTACATCATACATATTTATTGTAATTTTTTATTATTAATATTATGCTATATTTAAATATTATTTGTATTATTTTTATTTTTTCTAAAAGTAGAAATCTAAAAAAATGATATAAAAGGAATGAACGCTAAAAGCAAATCTTCAGAATTATGGAAAGAATTGAAAACAATGGAAAATTCATTTGCAGTAAGTTTTTCTAGATTTTATATTTGCAAAAAATCTGATATTATATTTAAGTATTAATTTTTATATCCTAATTGTATAATATAAAATATCTCTTTTTGAAATGTAGGTAAATTCTGAACAATCTTCAGATGATGATAGCTCTTCAAAAATGTCGCAACATTTAATACAAGAGAACAATATTAAAAAAAAAAAAAATGATGATTTAAAAAACGAAAACGTGGCACTGCGTGTATCACTTACTTGTATAGAAAGTATGTATTGTATTTGTAGTCATGTATTATTTTAAATAATATATCAATCAATCAATAGTCCTACTACTCTTGACAGAGCGTAGTGACCTCTTCTCGTATTTCTGCGATGTGCGCTATTTACACTTTTATGCAGACATATGGGTCCTACATTTTAACGCCGGTTCCGAACGGCCATTTTTTAAGAAGAGGTTCTCTTTGGCAAAGATACTCTCAGTGGTTTGCCATTGCCTTCCAAGAGGCGGCGATCGCTTCCGAATTGATTAAAATTAATTTCAGAATTATATTA
>NW_012083139.1:0-588 GCF_000956235.1 Wasmannia auropunctata
GTAATTGAGACTCCGGCCAACAATAATTATGTTTTTGTAATATATGCACAAAAAATGTTGTTTATTGTGCTTGTTCAGTATGTGAAAAATGATCTTTTTCGCACTAGTGGCAAGCCACGATAAATTTGTTACAATAAAATATTGTTCGTAAGTCGTGCAAAGCATGACGCACTTTTGATGCATTTCGACTCGTGTGATGATAACACTAGTTGCGAAAAAAACTTTTTGTACGCTCAACAAGCACGATAAGCAACATTTTTTGTGTATGTATTACAAAAATATAATTATTGTTGGCCGGAGTCTCAATTACGAAGTCCTCCGTTTCTTTTCTTTATTTTATTTATAATATAAGGGACTTCTACTTATTGAGATATGTATCAAATATAGGGACCTTCAATATAGGCACCTCCAATATGACAGAGAGAGAGAGAGAGAGAGAGAGAGAGAGAGAGAGAGAGAGAGAGCGCAAAAAAAGCGTACTTTTATGATTTTCTAAAATAAAGCGATTTCAAGCAGTCTTTATGAGCCGATAGTGTAAAAACTAGCGGTTTTAGAAGGTTGATGTCATTGAGACTTTTAATCAGTACC
>NW_012083140.1:0-423 GCF_000956235.1 Wasmannia auropunctata
ATTTTTCCATAAATATATAGAGCAAGATAAACCGTGCTGTAAACGCATGGAACTGTCGCCGCCTCTTCGAATGTCCATGCATCAGGTATTTTCCACTGGAAGTATTTATCTTTTACAACAACGTTCGCTATACAACTAGAATCGTAGAAAAGAATAATTTTAATTTAGTGTCCATTCTATGATATTACACAGCTTAATTATTTTTGGAACATTTGTTTACTCAGTGCTCTTAATTCCCATTACACGTTGGCCGTTGACATCAAATCCCACGTATTCCAGTCCCAAGGGCATGTATTGAAACAACCGCCCTAGCGAAGTTGCATGATGAAATACTAATTTTCCAGTCGTAACCATTACATCTTTGAAATTGAGTGATGAATAAACTACGTACACTAAATCTTCACGGCGAAACTCAACAGACCG
>NW_012083141.1:0-353 GCF_000956235.1 Wasmannia auropunctata
TCCAAAAAAAGACAGCGATACCTCAAGGTATACACATATGCGCATGTAATGTTATAGTACGTTTCCTCTTTATCCTGATAGTGTTTTGCATATAAGATATATATGAATGTATTAATATTCATACTCATAATACTCATATATCAAAACTTGTAAAATCAAAAAGTTGAAAATATTTTTAAAGAAATCTTCATAAATTTAAAATACGCAAAGTCCTTTAAAATATAAATCACGAGAATTTTTGTATCGTACAAAAATTTTCATAATACTTTATATTTAAAAAATTTTTTTACATTTTAAATTTATGGAGATTTCTTTAAAAAATATTTCAGATTTTATAAGTTTTCTTCAAAAAT
>NW_012083142.1:0-817 GCF_000956235.1 Wasmannia auropunctata
CGGATACTTTCGGGTATAGACACAATTTTTTGGCTCTTGCTCTTGGCTAAATTGCACGCAATATGCAGTACGGTGTCACCGTTCTTATCTATATTGCCGACGTCCGCATTATGATGTACCAGTAGCTCGACGAGCGGCAAGTGTCCTTCCAAAGTTGCTAAGTGCAGTGGCGTTTTTCCTAGATCGTTACGCAAATCGACTTTGGCGCGGCCGCCATTCTGCGAAAGAAGGGTGGCCGCGACTTCTCTGTTTCCTTTTAACGCTGCTAGATGCAACGCTGTATTTCCATCGTTCTTCATTTTTACATCCACCAAGTGAGGCATTTGTGTAACCAGCCTCTTTGTTGCACTGCAAATTCATAAATTCGCGTAGTTAAATTAGATTAATTGGGTGAATTTTAAAAGGGCTAAGCTATTCCTACGCAGACGTGAACGCATTAAGTGGTTACGCGACTATACTTAATTCTGCTTTAAGATAAACGTACTAAACGTTGCCCACGACCGCGGCATAATGCAGAATGTTAAAGCCCCCATTGTCATTTAATGTGAAGTCGACACTCTCGATGCATAACGCGTCGATAACATCGAACGTGTTGTTCCTGATCGCATAGTGCAACGCTGTATAGCCATACATGTCCTGGAGATTGACGTCGCAATGATAACGCAGCAGCACTTTGACGCATTCTACGTACACTTCTTCAACTGCTATATGCAGAGCAGTACGTCTGTTGTTGTCAACTTCATTGACTACCGAGCTTCGGGATAATAGTGTATCCATTACTTCTGGCTGGTTGCTGTTTAATCAAACGAGAGGAAAC
>NW_012083143.1:0-1058 GCF_000956235.1 Wasmannia auropunctata
TGCGAATCGGACTAAATCCTTTTGCAGACATATTTTCCATATCAAATACTTGCAAAATATTTTAAAAAATCGATTCTTCCGACCCGCTAGACTAGAATACCCTTTTAATTCTGCAACAATCTCTAAAAATCAAATCGAGCTTACTCATTCTAAAAATAGGTCATCTGCAGGTACATTGGTGAATGTTACCAAATTGTATTTCTTAAAATACATTTTATATATTATAAACTTAGGTTTATACTAAAAAATCAAACAGAATTCGAGGAGATCTGAGGAGCACAGCTGGTTGTTCAATACCTTTCATAAATAAATTTAAAACATAATACTTTATTCCTAAAATCAAATATTAAAATCAGACTGTTTAACATATAATATAGTCATCCTCACACAATAACACATCATTTTATTTTTAATTGCAATTAATAAACATTAATAGTCAAATTTTATTTAAGCAAATATAATATAACTATAAATGTTATAAATAACAATAGTATTATAAATAGTTTTCAAAATGATAGAATAATAAAAAAAATATAAGATAAAATAATAGAATAATAGAATAATATAATTATAAAAATAATAGAATAATATAATTATACATACATATCTGAAACATTCTTCCGTATCTTTTATACTTAATTCAAAATATTTATTTTGATTTAAAAATTAAAAGTGTAATCATATTATAATGTAATTTGAAATTTCTCAAGCTGTGATGAGAAAGAATGAAGACTTAAATAACATCTAAACATATTTTTATAAAAACAAAGAGAAATTTACAGACCTGGCTTGAGAAAATGATAAAACCAACTATTACTTCCCTCTGACAAAATATATTTCATAATTACATTTCCCGAATACTATGACTATTTTAACTATGATTTTCAGATTAAGCAAGTAGAATTGAGTAAAAAAAAAAGGAATCAATAATTCCTGCGTGTTTCCGAAAATTTTTAAAAGTTATCAATTTCTTTAAGGTAGTACACTCGCGACAATACCATCCAAAAGTTAGGTCTCATCACGCGCTAGGTGGCGATATTCCCATTGCCGCCAGTGAG
>NW_012083144.1:0-323 GCF_000956235.1 Wasmannia auropunctata
CGTTTGGTTTCGATAACGTTTGGTTATGTAACCTTATATCTTCTATTTAAAATGTTACGCTTAGTTATACGTGTGTCTTCGCATTAAGTTCTAAATATAAAATTTTGATCGTTTGAAACTTTAAAAATATTCGAGAAGATTGTAATCGATAGATTTAAAAATATCAATTTAATTTTGTTACTATAGCTTCTAAGGGTACAATTAATTTCCGTCGCAGCGCTTTATATAAGAGATACATATTTGCAAAATATAATTAGATAATGATAATGTAATACAATTTTTTCATAATTCTTTCCCTTTCTTTATCATTCTACTCTTCTATG
>NW_012083145.1:0-521 GCF_000956235.1 Wasmannia auropunctata
CTTAAGTTAGATTACGGTCGAGCGTCTTCTGTCAGAGTCACTACATTACTATCACGCACATGTTTTCAAGTAGTATGTACTACCAAAGTAACTGTCTTTTGAATAGTACGCACAAGCAAATAAAGACATTGTTTTCCACAAATACTCGCATTACTACGGACTATAAACAAGCCCGCTTTTTTTTATCACATATATGAAGACATGAAATTATTCTATCGTGCAATGATTATACAGGATTTATCGAAAAGCAATCGTAGGTGGAAAGAGAGGAAAAGAGAAAAACATGATTATAAGTGTATCGTGCTTTCCAATCTCACAATCAATCGGAAAGAAACCATATAATACAAGATTATCTTTTTGTTGCTAATAAATACTTATTATTATATAATGTATATATAATTTATTATACGTTCCTAGTGTTCTTACATTATCTTAATTATTAATAACAATAATTTGAAATCTCTTTTTTGGATTATATTTCTTAAGCAAAAGCAAAAATAAAACTTTAAAAACGTAAATAC
>NW_012083146.1:0-1207 GCF_000956235.1 Wasmannia auropunctata
GTGTGCTCTTCCGATCTTTTATATTACTTTCTTAAATTACAATTTAACATAACTTTTTAAAATTTTATATTTAAATGCTAATAAAATTTCGATAACTTCTTTTTCTATCACATTTCCAATACACATCAATAAAAATAATTTTTATTGAAATACAAAATTCCAATAGCTTCTCTTTATATCGTGTAATTGGTCAACATGATTTTTTTAAAGGAATTAAAAATGTGTATCCATAAACTTTCGATAGTGGACGATACATTGGAAGCACTCGGAACACCTAAAGAATACCAACGGTTGCGTAATTGGATAATTCGATTAATAATTGGATGGATTGTATTTTATTTGTTAACGGATGCGTTGGAGAGTTTTCTCTCTATTGATCTCTACAATTACAATATCGCTAAAATCTGTGCTCCATTTCTGGCATGTCATTTCTACCATGTCAATAACTTAAGTTCTTTGATTTGGGCAGTTATGTTACGGTACATATATTTACTTCGTAAACTATTTCTCACAGCCAAAATATTTACTGAAATATGAAAGGATTAAAAATCAATGAAAATATGCTCTTTTAATTATTTTGAGATTTTTAATATAATTTTACATACTCGCACTAGAGACGTGCGCTTTGCGTGTGCTATATTTAACATTTTTTACTTCTTACTGTAACTCGCTATTAAAATATATCACATTAACCTCAATACAAATAACTGTCAAAATATGCAACAACAGCGAGTTAAGTAGTGCAGCGAGATAATCAATAATCATTGCGTAAAAAAGTCAATAAGAAACTTCGAGACCTTCGAGATGTTTCAATAGATTCAAGTTTGATAGATCGACAGATCGAGTTAACATGCCTTTTTTATTGTTAGATAGAAAAATTTTGTCAGTTATCATTATTATTGTAAAGCATGAATTATAAATCAGTTTAAATAGAAAAACAATAAAATTGTATTCGTTATTACATGTATAAAAATAAATGAAATATATTAAAACGTAACAAATAAAAAACAAATTCTCAATTAGTATGTGACTTTAATTGTTATATAATATAATTAACACAAATAAAATATATTTATATGATGTATATATACGTCTTAATTTTAAATAAAGGTATAATAATATTTTTCCGTTAAATTCAGATGCATAAGCTCGAGGTTCCAACGAGTCAATGAGCGTCTTGCTATACTATATTCTGATTTGTTAGAAG
>NW_012083146.1:13249-13661 GCF_000956235.1 Wasmannia auropunctata
TTGTCATTGTTCATGCACGTTTCATATTAATGTATTAATATACTCATGCATTGTTTCCATTAAACTATTAATTAATGTACTCACCAATATGTCGAATTAAAACACCTTAAATTATCTGTTAAAAAAAAAGTATATCCTTAGCAATAAGTTATTTAATCTCAAATGTGTTCAGATTTTATACCACAATCATTAACTGTTAAATTAAATATGGCGGATAAATTAAAACTATTATAAATTGCACAGCGCTCATTGCTGAACAAGTACATTATGCAGATACGTCACAGCTTACAGCATCAATACATACATAATTAATCAATTGATTATATAAATCGTGAAGATCGTATGGAACTTTCCGATATTTTAATGATTCATGATTGTTTCAACCAATCGACTTCGATACTCGCATCTGTGG
>NW_012083147.1:0-345 GCF_000956235.1 Wasmannia auropunctata
TCAAGCTTTAAAAGGGGAAAAAAGGACAAAAACTGCAGGAAAGTGTAGAAAGTGCAGCAAAAAGTTCAGTCAAATACCACACACGACGGACAAGATGTATTCTCATGAATTTTTAAAATATAATTTTACTTCAAAACTGGAGTTCTACTTTCTACTACTAGCTGCAATCTTTTCATTTTTTAAACAATCTTTTTTTCTTTTCTTCAAAAGTCATTCTTTTTGCCCTAGATGGACATTTACTTATTTTTAAGCATAACAAGCATAATAATGTGGTTATAAAAAATAAATTTTTTCTTAACAGCATATATATTTGAAATCTAAATTGTCTACTCAGCAATTAAAAAA
>NW_012083148.1:0-518 GCF_000956235.1 Wasmannia auropunctata
GACGTGTGCTCTTCCGATCTTGAGTTTCGCAGATATCAGACAGATTGCAAGGGAGATAGAGTCTAAATTGGATGTGTCGCCAAATTGAGTTTTAGTAAATAATGCACAATCAGTGGAACATATTAATCAGAGCGACGCGTAACGTACAAACAATACTTATCATTCAGCGCATAGTCTTCGCAAGAAAGATTTATTATTGATTATTATTACTAATGAAACGCAAGGATTTACAGGAACGCTGAGGTTTGCGCAATGAAATATTATCTTGTACATTTACTATTTTTATTGCATGGAAAACAAAGAATAACAATAATATTACAAAGAGAACGAGATTGATACAGTTTCTCCATTTCTTCAGGTACATGACACACAATCGGTTCGAAGCCTACGATCTCTTTGTATAATGCTTCGCTATCCTTTGCCACTTGTCGTCATCCTTCATCCGCCACGCGAGAAAATGCCGTGCGTCGAAATGCACGTTCATCTTATCCTGCTTGCCTCTTGTTACGAGCCACCTT
>NW_012083149.1:0-367 GCF_000956235.1 Wasmannia auropunctata
CCTTGCCAGCCCGCTCAGAGATGTGTATAAGAGACAGTTCGAGGAATGTGTTATCACTCTTAGAGATAAAAAATAGTGAAAAAACATAAAGATAAAATGACATAATAATAAAATAATTATAACGAATTTTCGAATGTAGTGTGGCTTTTGGCCGCCGGTTTATGATATATTACATATATGATTGTCCCGATATCTTCCAGCACGAACACTATGGCTGCCGCGCATGATAATGTGAATGGGAGAATGGATGTGCGTTCAAGTACGTTTCTTTTTATTATATTCATGAATTTGTTTATAAAAAATAATTTAGAAACTTCGAAATTTTTTAAATGAGAAATGGCGCATTTAAATGTTAAATTGATTAATA
>NW_012083150.1:0-409 GCF_000956235.1 Wasmannia auropunctata
GTTGATAGTAACACTAAAATCGCCGCACAGACGGATTTTATTATCACGCTTGAGTACGGGTACTATCGGTGTAGCCCATCTGGACGTATTTACCTTTTCTAAAATACCAGCCTGAACGAGCGACTGCAATTCCTCTTTGACAAGCGGTAGTAATTTAAATGGAACAGTACGCGCTTTTAGGAATACTGGTTGCACCTTTTCTTTCAATGATAAAGTAGCTTGACGGCCTTTGATTTTTGTAGAGCACGGATCTAAATTTTTCCGGTAACATTGTAAGCATTGCGTAATTTGGTTTTCTATATAGTTACGTGATAAACATACATTATTTACGGATTCTGTTAAGCGTATTTGTAATTGCCGGATCCATTCCCGTCCTAATAACGGTTCACGATTTACATTTGATACGTAA
>NW_012083151.1:0-1446 GCF_000956235.1 Wasmannia auropunctata
CGTGTGCTCTTCCGATCTGTCTCATTGTTCAATTTTGTACAACACATACATTTTGTTTTTTGTTCGAAAAGGAGACCATAAACATCAAATTTTGTTCGAGGAGCACGCTAACACTTGGCACCTTTTTTTACTTTTTTCATAAAAGTCAATTTTGTAACGATATTACTGACAATAAAGTAAAATAAAAAAATCATCACACGAAATCTGGGAAATATATTCTAACAAATATTTAAAATAAAAACAAAGAAAAATAAAAAATAAAATTAATCTTTTGCATTTTTTTTTCGAGCATTGCCCTTTCCATTCCAATCTTTAGCGTTATTTAATATTGATTCTTGAAATGAACGAAATGATAAAGGTGTTCCATCTTTAAAATTTTTCGTTAATATTTCTGAAAAACATATAAATATTAATTTAAAAAATTCAGTTGCCTTGTTAAAATTAGTATAATTCACGAGTATTGTTTTATAAATACCTTGCATACAAAGGTACAATTCAGTACCACGAAACACATGTTTTCCTGATACTGCTTTTACAGTTGTAAATTTGGTTGCTAATTCTTGCGAGAAATACATTCGCATAATTTGTTCAACATTTCTCGTTACAGTTGCTTTTCGGTTTAATGAGTTA
Organism: Wasmannia auropunctata; assembly: GCF_000956235.1. Classification (NCBI taxonomy): domain Eukaryota; kingdom Metazoa; phylum Arthropoda; class Insecta; order Hymenoptera; family Formicidae; genus Wasmannia; species Wasmannia auropunctata. The sequence goes on from NW_012083151.1 coordinate 631, forward strand.
GATAATCTGCGTATCTAACAAAATTTTTTGCATATATTATATCAGATTTTTATTTTAATATAAAGCAAGTGATATAAATAAATTATTTTCAAATGTTAAAAAATATTAAGCATATTTCAATATTTTTGTAATATTTCTATAATTAGATAAAGAAAATATTATTAAGAAAATTAACGTATGTTTACAACTTACAATTTTTTGTCGAAAATTAACTTCATTGTTTAGTTGTACATTAAATGCTTCAAAATCCCTGTATTGTGTTAGTGGCAATAATATTTCATTATCATTGCTGTTGCTATAGGACATATTGTCATTATTGCTTCGTTCTTTTTCTAACGATTGCTGTATTTCTTGCATTACAAGCGAAAGATCTACTATTTTTCCTTGCATGTTACTTATTTGTTTACTAAGACTTCTATAATATTTTTCTGCCATATGACATAATCTGTTATGTCCTGTAAAATGAAATTTTGTTTAATAATTCTATATCAATATTTTAAAACAAATTCAAAATAATCCAAATAGAATGAAATACCTTCTTCTCTATTATTGATTTCGAATGAAAATACATTTTGATCTTCATCATTAATATCAGCTTTATGAGTGATCTTTGATTTCGTGATATTTTTTTACTGTAATTTATTTGTTTTAAATCATTACTTTTTTTCAATTCTCATTATTATCTGATGAATGCGCAGCAGCATTTGTAGCTTTGGATTTTTTACATGCTTCACTATCAGGACTAGTATCAGAACTACAATTAGATACATCAGTCGATGACATTGTAACTTTCTTTCTTTGTAAATTTCCTTTCTT
>NW_012083152.1:0-572 GCF_000956235.1 Wasmannia auropunctata
TAGGTCGTATCTCGCCGCGCGCTTGCATTCAGCGGTAGGCGGACGGATACTCGTTTATTCGCCGATCTTCAAAAATTAATATCTCGTTAACGATTGCGAATTTTGCAAAATGGTAGAGGACTTTTCTGTTCAGTTTTATCTGCTTTACCTGCCCACGAAGTCCGGTGCGGTTATTATGGGACACCCTGTATATAGGTCTTCTCCAGGCGTCTCGCGACACTCAGATTTCGGGATTCAGTCTAGTATTTTGCCACTCCGTCACTTTGACGGTCGGGCACGAAAAAACTTAGAAACTGTGCGCGCTTTAAAAATCGAGTGCCGAAGATCGCTCGTGGAGAGACAGAGACACCGAACAACCAGCTTTCGAGAAGCCCGACTCGTACCCTCCCAGCCTCTCCAGCCCGCTCTCAAATTTCAATCAGCAAAAAGTAAGTCCTCAGCTTTTATTTAAACCGGGGTTAACTTAACCAGTGACTTGTCTCAAATCAATCTTGTCCCCAGTGCGTCGCGGACAAAGTTTAAATGTCGTACCGCGGCCCCGCAACTCGCGATCAACCCGTGCTTTTCTTTTA
>NW_012083153.1:0-599 GCF_000956235.1 Wasmannia auropunctata
ACATCTCGAGTCACAGATTTCTCCGATCCCGTGCCTTTCCCGCCGCACGAACCACGTTTTAGCCCTGGCTCCGGCGAGCTAGTCCGAGCGCTGAACGAACGGTTGTCACAAAGTCAAATAATTAATAAAACAGAGTTAACTTCCGTTAAAACAACCGATCAAAGTTGATTAATCTGAAAGATATTGCACACATGGGTGCACTATAAATTAAATAACATTTCTAACGGAAAGATATTGAAATAAAATAAGAATTGGCGAAAGCGCAACTACTCGCCGTAGGAATGTTACATTCTATTCCCTTAGCGACACCGTAATGCGAAAAACCGATTTACGTTGCGATAACGACGGATAAAATTCGGATCTCGCGATAACCCGTTATTATACGCGTTAATGCGATACGCGATACTTTGCGTCAAATAATTGCAAGGTAATTATCTATTATTATTCTTAAAATTTGATTATACACGCAGAATATGATTTTGAGACAAACTCTCATTTCTTATTGGTCACTTAAGTATAGCCTTAAGCTTTTATCGAGGTTTTCACTGATTGGTCGACGCATAGTTGGAACCAGGGGGTCGATCATGAAACTTTTTCCC
>NW_012083154.1:0-2976 GCF_000956235.1 Wasmannia auropunctata
TTGCTCCACTGAGATTTACAAACCATTTTGAATGTAATGAATCTATTGGTGATTCTAATTTGAATTTATCAGGAGTAATATGTACTATATGATGTTCACTCTGTGACGATATGATATCGTGTAATCCTGTAGAATTTGTAAGAGATTGGCCTTATTCCGCCACATATTAACATTACACATCATAAGATAAATCTTTTTCAGTACAGTTCGGTTAGGAAGTTGAAAGCTTTAACTCTAGCACATGCTAACAATAGTGCGAGAGATTTAAAACTTATTCCGTTCAATTTATTAGTATCAAATAACAATTACTAAACTGGTTGATCACTAATAGTTTCACCTAATTGTTAAATAATAGATTTTAAACAATTGCAATAATTTAGTCTGATTTTTAAGTTATAATTAATAATTATTGCACAAACAGATTTTAAAAATCATGGTTAATTTATTAAATATCGCGTTATTAACAAATGGATAGTATGAGAGGTTTAGAACTTATTTCGTTTGATTTATTAATACTAAATAACAATTATCGAAGAAATAAATCATCAAAATCTTTATCCAATTATTAAATAATGTACTTTAAACAAATGCAATAATTCAGTCCGATTTCTTTATTTTAGTTTATTATTTATTATTTAGTCGGTTTATTATTTAGAAGTTTATTATTTAGTCGGATATTAACGATGATATTTGAGATCTGTTTGCATGTAAATTGTTAATTAAGACTTAACAATTTACATGCAAACAGATCTCAAATATCATCGTTAATATCCGACTAAATAATAAACTTTAAACAAATGCAACAGTTCATTTCGATTTCTAAATCTTAATTATAATTAACAATTATCAAATATTATTTTAATTTGTTATAAAAGATATCGCGTTAAACATTTTATTATTCTTATTCACAAATAACCATGAAATGATGACACATAAGGATACGTTATTTTTCTGAACTGCGTGCGTAATCTCACATAAGAACGCATCTTGACGAACAGTCGTTCGCTTTGGGCGTTGTGAATGCGCCTTGGCGGACATACTGAATGGGAGGAAAAAAATGAAAAGTTTGAAATGGCTGAAGTGACATTTTCGTAGACTCTATGTTGAGATCTTGGGATTGACTGCACCGATTTCATTCAAACTGGTCTCAATCAAAAGCTCGTATCGACATTATGTAATGAAAATGTCATTAGATTTTTTATTAAAACTTTCATATCCAAGATATTAAAATTGGAAATCTAACGAGGCGAAACTTCGAGATAAAGCTAGCGGTAGCGCCTCGACAGTGCCAGTGTCGTATACTCACAGGTCATCACTGCTCGACTTTTATATATTTGGCGTCGCGCCGTTACCACGTCGCTTGATAATGAATAAAAATAAATAAGAAAAAAAGAGAAAGGGAGGCAGGATATATCTCTCTCTCTCTTGCAAAGAATATTATTTAAATATATTTAATCTATATTTGATAAAGATTTGAGCTCTTCTGGTGAAAATAAAACGTAAAATAAGCGTTAATAAAGCGTTTAATTGAAGAGTAAAGGCGGAGTAACGGCAGTGTAAACGTAACTCATAGGAGGCGAAAATTGGAACACGGAGTGTAAAGAAAGCGACAACTAAAAGTTAAAGAAACGTTCGTAGAGCATTGAGAACTTTTCGGCAAGCACGAGTAAAACATTTATCGAATGTAAACGGAGCGTCACTGAATTGTCAGCAAATGTGCATTGAGAGCCAAAATACTGTAATGGTTTTTACATTTTTGCTCATTCTCAACTTTTACAAACTTTTAACAAAAAGATTTTTTTTTCTTTTTCTATTTTATTTTATAATTACATAATTATTATTTTTTAGAGTTTAATTTGTGTTTATTGTTTCGTATATTTTCTATTTTATTAATTACAATTACGCAAATTTATAATTGTTGAAAACGCATAGATTCGAACCTGAGATCCATAGAACAGCAAGCTTGTACGCTAACGCTGAATTAATGATTACTTTGTACTAAAAACTTATTCTTTTCATTATACATATGTAGAGTAATGAAAAGAATTAATTTATGCTAAAAAGAATATTCCGTTAAAAAAATGTAGTTGCATGTCGAAAGTACCTACAGCAATACATTGTTTGAAAAAATATAATCACAAAATTATACATAAAATCATTTATATTTATTACTTTTTTCTTGATTCAGAGAACAGTTAAAAAATTCTGTAATTTCCTAGAGTTAATCTAGACTAGAATTCTCCAGTTACTAAAATCACCCTTATCCTATCTAAAAAAGTGCATGTATAACGTCAATTACTCGCATTTCTCGAAATTTATTGTCGCTTTTCTGCCATGCGATTGTCTCGCTGCGCTTACTTCGTGCAAGCGGCTGTCATTGCATTTTGACAGTTGTGTGTATTAAGATTGATGTAATTGTAAATTATAATAAGAAGTGTTAAATAGGGTGCGCGAAGTGCGCGCCTATAGTGCTAGTAATATAATAAAAGGCTGCAGCAATAACTCCGAAAATATTAAAAATTTTGCAAATCATTTAAAATATACTTTTTGCATTGAATCTTTTTACAGCATATTTAAAATTGATAAAAATTCCAAGATAAACAATTATTTTTGATTCCCCCAAAAATAATTGTTTTATCTTGGAATAACTTAAGAGAAAAAATGTGTTTATAAATTATTACAATATTATAATTTTTTGAAGAAAAATATATTGTTTTCTACATATTTTGAGATAAAAATAATTTTTGTATACGTCTAAATAAAAGAAAAAAAGAAGTCGAATAAATATAATTCTCTTGCGATGTAAATGATTAGAAATAAATGACCAAAAAGTAACAATTAAGGTGATGCTAAAATACCGACATTTGCATTCTAATGAATAACTCCGAAACGACTGAACGGATTTAAAAACGCTTTTACAGAATTGAAATAGACATAAAATGTCACCGCGCTAGGTATATATGAGTAGTAAAAACG
>NW_012083155.1:0-329 GCF_000956235.1 Wasmannia auropunctata
TAAGTTGGCATTATAAATTTATTTATTTGTTTTCTATTAGACATTCTTTTAATATGATAAATTGTAACATATATTAATGCAATTAACATAAGAATTTATGTTAGTTTTTTGATATTTTATCGCTGAATTTTACTATATAACTATAATCCCGTAAAAAAATTTATCTTCTACGCATTTAAATATTTTCATATAAAAAATGATAACTTATAAAATTATTCTTATTTATTCGCAAGATTGAAGCAACAGGATCGACACTTGCTTGTGCTTTCGGAAGTGGCGTTATTCGTATAATTGCTGTCGCGATATCAGTGGCTGATGCTGCTGACAAT
>NW_012083156.1:0-304 GCF_000956235.1 Wasmannia auropunctata
TATCAAGCAGAAGACGGCATACGAACGGAAGAGTAAGAAGGAAGATTAATATCTGAAAACGTTTTCTCGTTCCCGTGTTTATTCGCGTCGTGCGAATATGCACATTCTGGCAGCGGTAGGAGCTCTCTTTTTTATCTATACTTTGTTAACCGAGTCGAGTATCTCTTGCATCACGTCAATCGCGCTGGGAGAGGGTGATTCCTCCTTAAGATTTCGCGAGATGGTGCGCCGAGATTATTTTATAATATGTAATTACGATTTTATATATGAGCGACGCGCATAACATGTTTTATGAAAAAAAAAA
>NW_012083157.1:0-818 GCF_000956235.1 Wasmannia auropunctata
TATTTATATTTTATTATTATCCAGCAAACATCAAGTTACATGTAACGTACTTGTTAGTTGTAATTTCCCACTCAACAACATAACAATAATATAACACATGTGTTATATTATAGTTATATTGTTAAGTGGGAAATTACAACTAACAAGTACATTACATGTAACTTGGTGTTTGCTGGGATATTATATTTATATCATTTCTTTTTATCACATTTGATACGCTATTATTATACGGTATTACATGTTAACTTTGATATAATATTATCAATTAATATAAACTTTTTGTTAAATTAATCCTAATAATGTAACTGACTTGCAAGGTATATCTCGACCATACAACGTTTCATTAGTTGGTACGACGGAGAGCCTTGGGTTGAAGGAACGCCAGCTTATAAAGACATGCAATATGTGCGTAGAATGCACTTAATGATACAGTTAAAGTTGCGCGAACTCGATCACGAGCAATTCGACAACGAGTCCAAAATCGCAGAGCTGTGGTGCCCGGATCGCGAGTTGTTTCTAAAGGATTTCAACGCGGCGTGTCCACTTGAGAAAAATGGACAACGTCCTTATATTATAACTAGCAAGTCGCCATACAAACCGAAAGGTATAAATAACTTTGACCTGGCAGGAACACAGTGGTCTTTAATAAGTTTAGTTTTGCTATGCCCGCAAGAGATCGGATTGCATAATGCGACCGATGAAGACATCGAGGCCTTTTGTCATATGTGGAGATGTTACGGATATTATCTCGGGATAGACGATAAGTATGCATGTATTCTTTTAATGCCAGTAAAAATTTTAGGCGTAATACTTTAGAA
>NW_012083158.1:0-307 GCF_000956235.1 Wasmannia auropunctata
ACGTGTGCTCTTCCGATCTTATTATCAGATCTGAATTCAGCAAAATTTTTCTTTCCGCGTACTGACCAGGTCTTTTAAATTACTTAATTTTGACTATCACATAAAAATTATAGCTCTCTTCTCTGACAGCATGATCCTCTAAAGTAATCAAAACTTCGCATATAAATTAATAGACTAAAATGGTTTATTTTCAGAAATAGATCAGTGCCTCCGTATTGGATTTTTATTTCGGAATGATTTAGGTTGTCTAGCGTTATAATAATTAATTTCTGTCGTTTACACTGTTTCGCGAAGTTTCGAAAAATAG
>NW_012083159.1:0-315 GCF_000956235.1 Wasmannia auropunctata
ATCGGCATTTTCTATTTCGACTTCTATTTTTTCTGTCATACAACTCGATGAGGATTGTTGGGACGCCATAATTTTCAATTTGCTCACGTTCATAGCGTTCGAACAGCGCTTCATAGTATTGGCTCTTACGCTTTCGTTGCTCTACCTCGATGAAATGAGCGACTGTGAGCACGAGTTATGACGTCATGATGACGTCGTGAACGCATTTTCGAGCGCTTACAACGCCAAAGCGAACATAAGTAATGCTTATAAGCGCGTACTTACAGTACGTGAGCGTCCAAAAAATTGTAGTTCAGTGGATTTCTTATTTTCTAC
>NW_012083160.1:0-1087 GCF_000956235.1 Wasmannia auropunctata
TGTAATGTTGCGTGTTGCTGGTTCGAATCTTATTTTTACTAATTTTTTTTTCATCTATATCCGCTTCTTGAAACGCAGGAAGTCTTAAATCTAACACGTAATAAAATAATCGCCGCTAATCGACTTCTTGTTTCCGGGACTCTCCACGAAAGAAAATAATCGTGGAGTCCTCAGAACGTAACACCCCCGCCTTAGGCAAATGTTGGGGGACACACAACATTTGCAAAAATTGATAGAATGATTGATTCTTTTCTTTCGGTGGTTAGTTATTGTATATTCGAGGTTATTTAAAAAGAAGTAGGAAAGAAAAAGGCGACCTTCAATTCCACTTCCTAAATTCTTTTGTACTCCTTATTACCCATAGCGATTTATTGTGTAATACAGTACGATACTAAAGCGCAAGTGTGCGTACAAGGATATGTATAATGTATAAGTATTGCTATGTCTTAATAGAATCGAATATGAACGAAAGGACGCCTTTTGGATAAACAAATATAAGTTTAGTAATAATTAGAACAATAGAGTGGAACGTCTCGGCTTATCTTATACTTGTCGCGCATATCAATATTAACTTAATATTAATAGTCATTACATATAACGAGTTGCAATTAGTTTATTGAACTTATTGCGTATTCGTGAAATTTATATGTAAAATATCTCAAAAAAATTTTTTTTTAATTATTATGCACTCATCTTTGTTTGGTTGTGCATTGATCTAAATATAAAACTCGAAGTAGTAGGTTGATAGTTATAGAATACTTTAGGATTGCATATAAAACTTATATTAAAGGTCGTTATTACCTGATGCAATAGTTTTATTAAATAGGAAAATACTTTTCTTTAACTAAATGTCAATAATGTCATATATACAGAATGGACCATTTTAATCCATCCAGTCGAATATCTCGAAAAATAAGCACACTAGGAAAAAATGTTTCAGACAAAAGTTGTAGGGCTTCAAGAGGGACATAAGATGATAATATTGGTTTGACCCTGAGTGGCGTCGTCAAGGTCAGGACAAGGTCACTTTGAATTTTTTAAATGGAACCCCCAATTTTTCATTACATGTTCTTATAGCACGCCTCGA
>NW_012083161.1:0-316 GCF_000956235.1 Wasmannia auropunctata
AAAAAATGCGGATGCGAGCAAGGGGACTTGATTATCATTCACCGAGAGTCATTGTAATGGCACCCTTCATGGGGTCCTCTGTTTTAATGTTCGTCACTGACGCCGAGATCCCCACCCTGTGGCGATGCAGCGGGGGCCGTCCGCCTCTCGAGGGGCCGTAAACTCGAAATATTTATTTCGAATGCGGCCTGTAAAGTACACGGGGCCCCGCCATTACAAGTCATTTTCATGGGGCCTTCGAGATCAAACGAGCTGATATTTACGTTCTATGCCTTTATACTCGTATGCCGACTTCTGCTTGAAAAAACGCAGTCGA
>NW_012083162.1:0-903 GCF_000956235.1 Wasmannia auropunctata
TATATATAGACAATATGCCGGATTGAGAAATTGGGATATCATTTGACACTATATGAAATGTTACTTCTTTTTCGAAAAGCGGAAAAATAATTTCTCCGAGAGTATAAACCGGATATTCATTTATTCCATTTAATTTTAATATATTATTATAATTGACAGTGCTACCCTCAGGAACGAAATTTTCTTTAATTATATTTGGTCCCGAACCGGTATCTAGCATAAGGGTTACGTGTGGGAATGACTCACAAAGATTTACCTGAACGGTTGGCACGCGACTATGTTTGTCTATAGGTTCACCGTTACAGGTCGGGCCACTGTCCCGTTTGTGTTTATTGTGTCTTTTGTGACGTGACCGGGTGTGAGCTCCGTTCGGACCCCTGTTGCACACCCGATTTCGAGGGGCCGTCGGAGTTTCCCTGATTATTCGCTTTTCGTCTATTGTTACTTGCAATTCGTAATTCACAATTTTCGAGAAGATGCCCATCCTCTTTGCAATAGCGACAGAATAACGAGTTACGAGATGTTGTACCTTGTTTAGTTCCCGATCGACAATCCTTAGCAATATGTCCGAAATTATTGCAAATTTGACAAACGGCTTTTGTTCTGCTTTCCGCGTCGCGTTGTTCGTTTTGTTTTTTCCAGCAATTATCGGCAGAATGACCTGGTTTATCGCACCACTGACAAATTACGGACGCTTTGTTTTGATTGTTTATTCGACATGATTTAGCATTATGACCGAGTTTAGAGCATAGTTGACAAGGAATGCTATTTCCTTGCAATACATGCACGGATTGTCGAGTTTGAGGATCACGAAGGCGGCATTTGTCGGCGCCGTGCCCGCGTTTTTTACAAATCTGACATATTAAAATTTCCGTTCCCAAATTGTGATTGTGAAAAGAAAAT
>NW_012083162.1:5634-8661 GCF_000956235.1 Wasmannia auropunctata
TATATATATATATATATATATAATTGTATAGCACTACATATTTATTTACAATATGGATTCTCTCTCTCCAATAAAGAAATTTTTATTGTTATTCAATAGAACTACCGAATCATGCATATCGGCGACCATGTTCTATCACTTATTGGCACAACGCTTGTGCCATGGCTTATAACGATTACGAATATAGGATATATATACATATATATGTATACATACGCACATACATATTGATTAAGGAAAAAGTCTTAAATAATTGAGTAAAGTTCTCCGTACTGTTGTACATAAGCTAACAACCTATAGAGTTTACAGTTTTGTCATTTTGTGTGATGTATAAATACGATAGCAATATATACATATACACATATGTATTTACATATATGTATATTATATATATATATATATATATATATATATATATATAAGTATATATGTTAGATCTGTAAAGTAAAATTTGTCCGTGTATATAAATTGCGTTGCGCTATTCGAGATTCTGTTTGTAGGTCATCAAATTTACAAAATTTTCGTAATCAAACCAGCAGCAATGGTGGTTCCTTCCAATCGTAACATAACTCTACCCAGCTGTTTAATATCCTTATACAACTCCATGCAGACTGGCGTTTGCGTCGCGACCTCGATGATCGCGCTGGAATTCTTCGGCAAGCAACGCGGCTTCTTCTTGACCACGTCGCCGGTACTGCGATGGAGTTGCACTATCAATTTCGTGATAACCGCCGGCTGTACCAAAGACTGTTGGTGCATCACTATTGGAAGCCCCTTCGTGATCGGTTTCGCTATCGCGAATATGACAACGTGCGCTTGAAAGCAGGTCGTCACGGGCACTGGATTCTGCGGATTGCAGATGATATCGCCGATACCCACATTTTGCTGCTCGATCCCCGCCAATGTCAGCGCAACGTGATCGCCAGCAAACGCATTTGTCGTCGAAACCTCATCCGACTGAAGACCTAAAGTTTTATTTAAAGTAACGTGTAGTATAATTTCTTCTATCACGACGACCTACCATTGCCTAAAACGTCTACAATGAGACTTACGACTTTAAGATTTAAGAGAATTGACCAATCGATTATTCTTCTCACGTGAGGCAAATAATCGACTACGCTTGCTCAATTTTTTTAAATCTTAAGTCTCGTTGTAGGCACCGCTTAAAGTATCGCCTACAATGAGACTTAAGATTTAAGAAAATTCGCCAAGTATAGTCGATTATTCATTTCACGTGAGAGAAGAATAATCGAGTGTGATTGGCCAATTTTCTTAAATCTTGAATCTTAAATCTCATTGTAGAATTAATTGGAAGCTTACCTTTAACAACTGCGATCTCGTTTTGAGGTAGTATTAAAACCTTGTCGCCCAGGGACACCATGCCCGTTTCAACGTGACCAGACACACAGAAACCAGATCCGGTGCCCTTAAATATGTCGTTCACCGAAAAACGGAATGGTTTGTTTATAGGCCGCTCCGGGCACTTGAAATTATCGATAACGTTGACCAAAGTAGGTCCGGTATACCTGCAAAGTTATTTCGTGAGAAAAAAATAGATAAAAAAAGAAACGTGTGTGTGTGTGCGAAATATTGAGATGTTACCAATTAGAGAGCTGCTCCTTTGGTTTCGTTACAATATTCTCTCCGGATAAGCCGCTGCAGGGCACGAAGGTGACGGTGTCTTTGAAGCCCGCTTGCTTCAGGAATACGCTCATCTTGTCCACTATCTCATTGAATCTATCCTTAGACCAATTTACCGTATCCAGCTTGTTAACAACTACTGCTAGTTGCGACACTCCTAAATATTCAACAAAAATTCGAAATTATATAATATATATAATTATATACATTCTTTCTTCTTTTTTTGACAATTGTAAAAAAAAATTTTTTACAATAAAATCGCGAAACTGGGGAAGATTACCTAACGAGCGTAGCAACAGGGCGTGTTCGCGCGTCTGTCCTCCGCTGTCAAATCCAGTTTCGAACTCGCCCCTGGTCGCATCAACCACCAACAAAGCTACATCCGCTTGCGTGGCGCCGGTTATCATATTCGGAATAAAATCCTTGTGGCCGGGTGCATCTAAGAGAGTGATAGATTTTGTGTCTGTTTCGAACTTCGAGTGGCCTATGTCCATCGTTATTCCTCGCTCTCTATTGAAGACGCATTATGAACTAGTATATTTTCCTGCCAATGACTCTGTTGTTGTAATAGGATGTGTTGCAATAATCACCTTTCTTCGCCGGTCTCGTCGAGTACCCAGGCGTAGGCGAACGATTGCTTTCCTATCTTCTTGCTCTCCTGTTGATACTTATGGATGAGTCTCTGTGGCACTTGACCCAAGTCGCAGAGCAGTCGTCCGAGCAGCGTACTCTTTCCGGCATCAACGTGTCCCACGACCACCAAGTGAAACTGCTCCTTGCTGTCGCCCCTTTTACTCTTGTATATCGCGTCGACGTCCGCCCTCTCCTCGTTAGGTTTCCCTTTGGAGTCCAATTCCGGTGTCACATGGCCCGATACGGGCGACTGGCATCTTGGACTGTTCGTTTTCGACGAGGCCGCTCGCTTCTCCTTTTGTACGATATCCTCTTTGCGTTTGGTCTCAGGGCTATTCCGGTTGGAAGACGGGCTTCCGCAACGCGGGCTCAGTAAATCTGCGTTTTCTACACCGCTCAAATCGAAGCCCTTCACAACGGGTTTCGTCCCGGTCGGCACGACCTTCACGGCCGACGGTGTTGTAACTTGCAACGTAGGTTTTGGCGTTAATTTGTTACCTATCATGAAATTTATTCTCAGCTGTGCTAAGTTGTACGAGAGGAAAGTTAAGAGATAATAAAATCATCGCGTGCGTACGTTACATTACTAATATAAGATTACAGAAGTTACGCAAAAGTCATACTATTGCTGTAGTGTAATACTAATATAATACTAGATATAATACTAATTGTGTACATTTTGCAATAATTTTATACATTTATGTATATATATATATATATATATATATATATATATATATATACATATATAGC
>NW_012083163.1:0-321 GCF_000956235.1 Wasmannia auropunctata
GACGTGTGCTCTTCCGATCTATGAAGTTAAGGTTTTGGCTTCTTCTCCAAACTCTGCTGAAAATTTTCGATAATTCTCTTGCTGTAAAAGCAGATCATGTGTTACTATAATTGTTGTAGGTTTAGTGACTTTCAGCGTATCTTCAATTTCTTGCACAGTCTTAGGTGTTTTAACATCTACAGTAAATGCACCATCTATCATTTTCTTAGCTTGTTCAACTAAATTACCATTTGGCACTGCAACTAAATGGTGATATCCTGCTTGAGCTAGCGCATGACTCCACAATCCAATATCATAAGTCTTGCCAAACCCAGTTTCTGC
>NW_012083164.1:0-336 GCF_000956235.1 Wasmannia auropunctata
ACGTGTGCTCTTCCGATCTGTGTATTATCTATTATATTTAATTATATTATTGATTTAAAAAAATTTTGATAATATTATTTCTTTCAGAAATTCATTGTATCATCGCTATATAAATAGTTTAGTGATTTATTATAGAATATTGTCTATATTATGATTACTTAAAAAATCCATCGTCATTTTTATCGTCAGCAAATTGACTTTTATTTAGTTAATAGAGAAGCAAACAATTTTACTGAATTATTATTGTAATTAAATGATTGTTTAAACGATAAGTCACTATATATGTATAGAAAATCGATTAATAAAAGAAGAAACACAATAAGCGATTCATGCAAC
>NW_012083165.1:0-640 GCF_000956235.1 Wasmannia auropunctata
ACGGTCGCTGGAAACGTGCTCATCGAGATCCCGGGGGAGGGCACCTCACCGGCGGCAGATAGCCTAGCCAAAAGACTCCGTGAGGCCTTTAAAGAGACAGACATACAGGTCAGAAGGCCAACGCTGAGGGGTGAGTTGAGACTGGCCGGGCTCGACGCCTCAGTGACCACGGAGGAGCTAACCGAAGTCCTAGCCATGGAGGGAGGATGTGAGGCATCTACGGTGCGACTAGGCTCTTTCAGGCTGGCGAGAAATGGCTTGAGGACGGTGTGGCTTCAGTGTCCCCTCCACGCGGCGAATAAATTGGCGGATGCAGGCAGGCTCCGGGTGGGCTGGTCCACGGCCCTGGTGGCATTGCTAAAAAGGAGGCCGCTGCAATGTTACAGATGCTTTGCAACAGGCCATGTCAGGGACAACTGCCCGAGCGAGGTGGACAGAACCAACAAATGTTTCAACTGCTGCGAGGAAGGCCATGCTGCGAAGGAGTGCAGAAAACCCCCGCGCTGTATGATCTGCAGAGAGAAGGGCCTGCGTTACGATCATAGAACGGGGGCAGAAATCTGCCCGCCCTGCCCCCCAAGGAGAATAATCCGCCAAAGTCCAAGGCGAGAGGATACTCTGGCCGATCGGAGCAGGAAGG
>NW_012083166.1:0-341 GCF_000956235.1 Wasmannia auropunctata
TCATAAGAATCATTCGTAAATAGTATTATAAAGGTTTCAATTTTAGTTCATACAACAACTAACAAGTATTTCAAGCACCATAGAATGGAGAAACAGGTCAAACAGAACAATCGTAAGAGTGCATTCATTAGCGCGCCGGCGCGGCCAATTATTTTCATACAGTTCATTGGAAATTAAACTATAATCTTTTATCTGGTGTGACTTTACTTAAGTATACTTCTATTAAATAATCGTGTGCCTACATAAATTCATATTTAAATAACACTAATAAAAATATTGTTTTAATCTACCTTGTCTGCTCTCTAAATCTAAATCAGTGGAAAAGAGATCGGAAGAGCACA
>NW_012083167.1:0-342 GCF_000956235.1 Wasmannia auropunctata
ACGACCGGAGGAAAGTATTGCAAACGGATTAGATACACACGCGGGGGCGAGAGAAGGATGTTCGCGCGACGCGGAAGCGTGAGGAGGGGCGGGAGGGAGAGGGAGGGCACGAGAAAAAGAGAATGCGAAAGTTTCCAAAGTTTCCGCGTTCGCGGCTTATAGCGGGGCACGCACTCGGGGGAGCGAGGATCGATAGCGGGCGAGAGAAAAGTGGAGTAAAAACGTGAGGAAAAGGAGAAAGGGAGAAAAGGAAATACAGTGGAAAGCCGGACACACGAGAGAAAAAGAGAGAGAGAGAGAGAGCTGTCTCTTATACACATCTCTGAGCGGGCTGGCAAGGCA
>NW_012083168.1:0-427 GCF_000956235.1 Wasmannia auropunctata
GTAGTGTGTGTGTGTGTGTGTGTGTGTGTGTGTGTGTGTGTGTGTGTGTGTGTGTGTGTGTGTGTGTGTGTGTGTGTGTGTGTGTGTGTGTGTGTGTGTGTGTGTGCGTTTTATGCACGCAGAAAGAAGCATATGGATATGTTTGCACTTTAAAATTACGTATTTTTGCCACCAAGTCCAGATTTAAATCAATCACACACTCGCGTACAAAAACAAATAGATAGATAGATAGATACATAGATAGATAGATAGATAGATAGATAGATAGATAGAGAGAGAGAGAGAGAGAGAGAGAGCGCCGATAGGTTTGATCATTAAATACTGCGAAAATGTCAAACCATGGCGTTCTCATCTTTGCCATATACACATGCGCGCATACATACACGCACGTACGCACGCATACATGCAATGCGCAAAATTCGATCAA
>NW_012083169.1:0-397 GCF_000956235.1 Wasmannia auropunctata
ATTAAATCCGATGATTTATACCGCAATGATAAATAATTAAACGGAAGTCTGACGTTATTAATTCGTGTTGGAGAAATCGAACATAATCGCGATATTTTGCCAAACAAAATCGTACACGTTCTTTCTTACGTACTCTAATTCAGTTGTTTACAATTGTTACTGTCGTTTCCAAACTGCACAGTAATGTATTAAAAATGTATACGTTGGACATTCCGTACGTATTTAAAACATCCTAATTAAAGCCTCAGACATCTTTAGAACACCCAAAAAAAAATATTCTATCCTTTAGTGGTACCCTCTTCATGATAAAAGATTTTCCTCTTAATATTAAATAAACGTCTCGAAAGGATATTCTAAAATGTAGAGGAATATCGAATTACTATGAGTATATATTCTA
>NW_012083170.1:0-346 GCF_000956235.1 Wasmannia auropunctata
CGTGTGCTCTTCCGATCTTTGTATTCTACAAAATAGTAATGCCTGAACCAATAAATTTCATAAATGTCAAATGGCAGCGGGATTACCTCTTGGAGAACATAGAATTCCCCCTATCTAATTTCCTTTCTAGAGAAAATGATGAAATCTCAATTTGATTGATAATATAAATACATTGATTTCACGATTCGGCTTTTCTCTGCCGACTCGGTTATAACGATATGATTTTTGTTATTTATGTATAATTATGTACAATATGCCGGAATTTTGTAGAACTCATTACCCATGATATTCATGCATTTACTAATCACGCTTCCTATTCCCAATTCTACACTCATTTTCTTCGTTC
>NW_012083171.1:0-353 GCF_000956235.1 Wasmannia auropunctata
CAAAATATCAGCACAATCTTTGGACCAGAACAAGAAACGTTGTTTCGAAAACGGGAAGAGGAAGGAAAAAAATGTCATATGTTCAGAATATAGTATAGACATTCGCCCATGTATCTTCGGAAAGTGGCATTGATGTGTAGTTTCGGTAATATCGATAGACTGACAAAATATGAGAAAAGTTAGTGGTAAAAAGAAGACGTTAAAATAAACTAATAAAAAGCAAGAAAATATGTAAATGTAATTTTAGAAGCTATACAATTTTTAGCTGATTCCAAGATTAAAATTAACATATAATTAAAGACATATTTAATATTTAAAAATAAAGATCGGAAGAGCACACGTCTGAACTCCAG
>NW_012083172.1:0-355 GCF_000956235.1 Wasmannia auropunctata
CGTGTGCTCTTCCGATCTGTTATACAGACAAATATGTATTTGCAACACCCTGTACATAATGTATGCAGATTTGATATTTATAAGTTTTTTGGATACTATGATTATAGGTACATATAAATCTGAAATCACAAAGTTATAAAATTAAAAGTTACGGATTCTATATAGAGAACCTAAATATGGGATTCTTTTATTTGTAAAAAAAACTGTTGGTTTGGATTTTAGATTTTTAATATAGCTGGTTATGAATATGGCGTAAACATTATTTTAAATTGCTGAATTAACTTATTGATTTTTAGAAGTCATATTTAGAATAACATAAATTAGTTAAATTGTATATTCATATACAAGAAATGTA
>NW_012083173.1:0-363 GCF_000956235.1 Wasmannia auropunctata
ACGTGTGCTCTTCCGATCTTGCAGCTTTAGAAAAAATGAAAGAACAAAAGGAAGCTCATGGTGAAATTGAGACGCAACATCCAGGTTATTTGGGTTCTCAAGATACCTATTATGTGGGCAATATCAAAGGTATAGGGCGAATTTATCAGCAGACTTTTGTTGACACTTATTCCAGGATTGCAATGGTTAAACTTTACACGGACAGAACAGCTATTACAGCTGCAGATCTTCTCAATGATAGAGTTATTCCATTTTTTGATGAGCAGAAAATTCCATTATTACGCATTCTAACTGATAGGGGTACGGAATATTGTGGCAAGCCAGAAAATCACGCTTATCAGCTATATTTGGGAATCGAAAATA
>NW_012083174.1:0-370 GCF_000956235.1 Wasmannia auropunctata
ATCTCTACAAACGGAGATAATAAATGTATCTGTACAAATAGGGTAATTTGTTTTTAAATAACGTTTTTTAAGAACTTTTCATCTTTAAATTTCATTGTAAGATGGCAATATCATATTTCCATTTTTAAAAAAGTGAAAAAACTGCAATAAGTACATGCAGCCTTCTAGAAAAGATTTTATATAAAAAAATTAACGCCAATTTATAGTTGTCAGTAAAATTAAATATAATTATTGTACCCATGACCATATACTAATAAAAGATGTGATTTGTAAAATAATATAATGATAATAATAAAGATAATGTAACAATAATTTCGTATGCCGTCTTCTGCTTGAAAAAAAGATTCTTACTGCGCAATATACATATATA
>NW_012083175.1:0-373 GCF_000956235.1 Wasmannia auropunctata
CTGGAGTTCAGACGTGTGCTCTTCCGATCTTTTAGATTCAGAGATAAATACGGAAATCTTAATTTTATTTTATATATTTGAAATATTTAAGACATTTAATTTGAGATATTTCTTAAATATCTAATATTTTAGATTCAGAGATAAATACGGGAATCTTAATTTTATTTTATATCAGAATTTTATATATAAATACTTTTTTAATTTTAAATAATATAAAAATTTCTCATTTATTTTGATAAAACATGACATATGCAGAATATATTAATTACATAACGATAATTATTACACAATAATTATCCTATTTATCAGCGGATAATTATTCGATTGTTGTTCGGCAATATCCTATTTGAAATTCGTTGCAAAATGTAATATA
>NW_012083176.1:0-377 GCF_000956235.1 Wasmannia auropunctata
AAAAATAAATGACAGATGATTTACCTGTAGTGCAGTAAAATGAAAAAAGATAAAAGCGTAGAAACTTGCACCTTACGTTTAATATATTTTCTCCTACAAAAATATTATTGAAACCTTCCTAAATGATTAACAAATTACTTTCGCATCACGAAAATCATTAACGGCACCGAGACAGTATAGTTTGATCACTGCTATCCAAATACGAAGTATAGATAACAAAGTAACAGTTGTATGATATACTCAGGGAAATGTTTCGCTGTTCCAGCTAGAATTCTAAATGTTACACTTAAATCTATATCGCTGTTTTTTGTATGTGCTAAAAAATTCTGTCATATGTAGAATTTATAGCAACAATATTCAGATCGGAAGAGCACACG
>NW_012083177.1:0-1233 GCF_000956235.1 Wasmannia auropunctata
GTTTGATCCATTAAACATTTTAAATTAAATGGTGTTAATAAATGTATTTAAGTACTCATTTCAGAGATTTTATATTAAAATATTAATGTAATTTATTAAAATAATTCCGCAAAAAATCTTCGTAGGATAATGAACTTTTTTTTAAATTAAAACTAGAAATCTCTTCTTTAAATTAGTGTCGATCAAATTTACATATAATGTATCCCTGCTACTGTAAACTCTTATATCTGAACACATGTTTGCCATAATGAAAATTGCAAAGTTTAACGGAATGCACGGACTTGCTGAAATTTTTCTTGGGGATATTGTTTACAGCGTCATAAAGTTCAAATTTTTCTCTTTAATTTGAAACAAAATGCAAGTCGCTACAATTTTTTTTACAAAGTTACAGCATTTTAAATTACCCCTTGAATTTTTCTCATGTACGGTCAGCATTACCCAATGTGCACTACAGGGAGATTGGTGAACGGATTTTGTACTTTGTGTGCGTGCGTGCGTATATAAACACATACACATACACATACGGTCTCTCGAAACGCAGTAGATGCATGAAAATGCAAGAATATAAAAAGAATTGAATTAATCGAAATGTAAATCTGATGCGAGACCGAAAGACGAAGGCGAAAAAAATCGTTCTTTGCTGGACAAGATAATGAATTGGTAATCGCGGCGCGAAAAGAGGCGAAGTAAGAGAACGAGCGAATGGAAGAAGGAAACCAATTAAAATAGGCTGGCAGCGGCATAAGAAAAAGCAGCCTTGAATTCTACAGAGTGATACAATAGAAAGAATAAGCAGTCGTGACAGTTAATGTTCGGAACTAAGATGGAAGAAGTCTCGAAAGTATATAGGAGTATTAGAACGAAGTTGGTACGCAATGCAGCACAAATGGAAAATACGTTGGCGGATTTTTAGTCATCCAGAACTTTCGAAAAAAAAAAAAATAGATTTATAAGTTATATACGTAAACATCGCAACATGTAATTTTCTACACGCCACTCTATAGAATCGATTTAAAAGGCAAATTAAACATTATAAATACATCTGAGAGAAGACCGGCTCCAGTAGTGCTTACCAAGCCTCTGAACTATTCTTTATTACTACTTGGAAAACTTGGAAGAAAAATAGTAAAGGAAGAGAATTGTAAAGGAAGAGGAAGTGTTTTTTAATAAGGTATTAATTTCGTTAATATTTATGAATCATATTCAATTTAGGCACGAGATCGGAAGAGCACA
>NW_012083178.1:0-400 GCF_000956235.1 Wasmannia auropunctata
CCTAAAATTAGTTATAATTATTGACATACTTATCTATATTTAAATATATTTTATCTACATAATACATAAATTAATTAAATTAGAATTACAGAATCAAATAATATTTATTTAATAATGGTTAATAATATACTTTTCCAATTTTAATATGTTTGTTTATTAGTAGGTATTTGAACAATCACAAAACCATTAGTATATTTATTAATTGAGATTTGAAATTCCTGACTTAGAGTACTGTATTATATATAGTTATAATTAGTACTTTCCCAGATAACTAAGTTCAAAATCAGGATACAAAACATTTTAAAGATATTTTTTAGACCAATCCTGTTTTTGGATATGCATACCTAAGCAACAGCTATGTTTAATAAATGTTTAAAAAACGTAGATCGGAAGAGCACAC
>NW_012083179.1:0-412 GCF_000956235.1 Wasmannia auropunctata
TCTCTCTCTCTCTTCTCTTTTTTTTCTTTTTCGCTTCCTCGTCAGTAAACTCGCAACGACGTTCTACCGTAATAAACGCTTTCCGCCTTCGCGCAGCCAATCGACCGCCTCTTCCTACGCTTTTCCCGGATCCGCAGGCAATTTCGCAGAAAACATACGGCGAGTCGTGCGAAAACGCCGAGATACCGGAACGAGATTCTGTTTACACGCCTTCACGTCGGATGATGCGATCCGATCTTTGAAGCGTTCAGAATTAAGTCGTTTGTGGCGAGCGCCGTGCCAATTTCACGAATATTTTGGAACGATTTGATTATTGTATTATATATTGTAATTATGTATCACATTTCCGGCAACTCGTTAGTTTTGCAGATATTTGGAAAATTTCTCTCTCGTATGCCGTCTTCTGCTTGAA
>NW_012083180.1:0-421 GCF_000956235.1 Wasmannia auropunctata
AATTACAAGCAGAAGACGGCATACGAACACAATTCCTGGATTCAATATCAATCGATAACTGACGAAAGAGAGAGAGATTCGGTCTTTCATCCAAAATTTCTCATAATATAATCTCGTTGTTTTTATCAAGTTGCAGAGCTGCATTGAACAATTTGATCATTTTTCATTCATGTCTCTTGATATCGTTTTACTTCAAAAAAGTCATTCTGTTATAGCGCTTTTTATTTAACGAGTTAATTCTTTTTAATATTTGTATGATTTATCATAAAGTAAGTTCTTCAAGTTCTTTTAGCAATTCATCTTCCTTTTTAATCTTGTCTAATTGATTGATTTCTAATTGTTTTCCTGCTTTCAACTGCTCTTTCAATTTAGAAATTTGATCTAATTTCTGTGACACAAATAAAAATTGTTAATCTTTAAT
>NW_012083181.1:0-1608 GCF_000956235.1 Wasmannia auropunctata
TATCAATTTTTTATAATTGCGAAGCATACCGAAATCCTGCGGTTTATTTTTTAAGTTTTTACAAGTGCGAAACATGACGAAATTCTGCATTTTTATGTTATATTAATTAAAATGTCATGTACATTGATCCAATGAATATGGCTTAATAGAAGCCGAAACGTTTGGATCCGATTTAAAATATAGAATTGTTTTTGGCTACTAATAACTTATTGCCTTTGGTTCATTTGCCCTTGATTGTCTAATGATTTACTGTAATTTATTTGTTATATATATGTATATGTGAAGAGGAAAGAAAATACTCACCTGTAATAATATTTTGGTTATAATGAAGTATTGTTTGAACTGAAGTTCCGCCGGGACAATTTGAAAGTATTTCCGGTAGTGCTGTCTGCAATGAATGGTTTGATTAAAAACAATTTCGCATTGTTATACATTAAATATAAAATATAAATTTATAAGTATATTATTCTACTTTTTACTCTTGAAATAATAGCAAATAATAAAAACATTGATAATGTTACAATTAGCAAAATTATGCTAAATTATAGATATGTATGATACAGTGTTAAATTCTGCTGGATCGGATCCGGAGAAAAGAAAAAATATTGCAATGCAGACAGCTTGTGTAATTGTATTATCCGCACACAGCGTTCTTCCAAGCGTAATGATCGTTGATGATAAGGGCAGTATTTCATATATTTCATTGGAATCAAGAAATTCCTAAAAAAACAAATATAATAAACAAACTCCAATAATAAATGAATTCCTAATAATCAAATAAAAATATAAAAGAATTCACCTAAAAGATATAAAAGAATGCACCTAAAAGAATTGAAATAAAATCTGTACAAGACGTAATATGATGTAAAAAAGAGACAATAAAAATAATTACATGTATGTGTATCTTCTGAAATGTACAATGATAACATACTAGCGTAATGAAAGCTAGTACGCAATTATTAAAATAAACAACCCATATGAGACATGTACACAAGAAAATAACTTATTTGTCAGTCAAAATGATCATACTAAACATTTCAGATTAAATTGAAACTCTTTTTAATAATAAATTATAATGTGTAAAATTTACAATACAAATTTTATTAAACATAAATACTAGGATAATAAATTTTAGGACAAAAATATATTATTAAAAATATTTTTCTAAATCAATTATTTATTTAAGAATCTATACTTAATTGCAATAATTAATATTATATTAATAGTAAATATAATAATAAAGTAATGCTGCTAATAAAATTTATTCTCTCAGAACAATATATGTTAGAATGTATAGGACTTATGGTATATATAAAATCTACCTTTTTTATTACTCTTATGGAATAATAGCATCATAACTTTAATAATTATCATAATAATAATAAATACAATAACAAAATAAGATTACAATAATAAATATAATAATAAAATAAGAAGAATGCTGCTAATAAAACTTATTTTCTCATTGAAATTATGTTAATTTAATAAAACTTAATTATAAAATATCTCTAATCTCTAAAAATCTTCTTTTACTTTTCTTAAAATGCAAGAGAAAGAGAGGGAGAGAGAGAGAGGGGGGGGGGAGAGGGAGAGAGAGAGAAAGAAGAT
>NW_012083182.1:0-437 GCF_000956235.1 Wasmannia auropunctata
ATATAGTTATTCCTCGAAACTTTCGGAATAAGATGACGCCGGAGCCCAACCTTACCCTGAGAGAGTAAATCGAGGCGTATGCTAAAATGGAACTGTACAAAGTACCATTTCATAAATCTTGCCCGGGAAAAGCGTACGTCGCGGGAAAGGGCGAGAAAGGGAAGAAAGCTGTTGATAGATGAGGAATACTCTTGTTAAAAGAGGGACCGGCAAGGAGCGTCGCGAGACAAGGCGGTCAGACATTATTTCGGAGTTGCTGCATGATATTATAAGCCAGACAACGACGCTTCTACTCTTATGACGCATGTGCATATAAAACTTCCACACATAAATTTTTCATGAAAAACTCATTTATTTTTTCATAACTGTCTCGCTGTAATTTTTGTTCTGTTATATCTGTCTCTTATACACATCTCTGAGCGGGCTGGCAAGGCAGA
>NW_012083183.1:0-445 GCF_000956235.1 Wasmannia auropunctata
CGTGTGCTCTTCCGATCTTCGAAATTATTCATAAAATATGCATGACAATGGAACAAATGTCCCGTGCGAATTCTTTGTTTTAGTATTATTTCATTTCTATTCAACTCTCATCGTTTTCCGGTATTCAAGATAGACAATCTGCCGAAGCTTTAATTCCGATGCTCATAGTAATACCAGGGGCGAGTGAAAAGAGACTAGTAGAGAATGTCTAATGGCGCTTTTCTCATGCGCTTGAAGTATACTGAGCTCTATGTGTTCGTGCACATATACGTATATCATGCGCTTGTACATCGCGGGTACAACAAACGAGTCTTCAGTTAGCCGGAAGGCAAATCTAAACACAGCCTCAAATGTGTCTACAGCTTTCGCAATTCTGCTGACTGTTCTCAGATATTTCTTTCTAAGTGTAAAGAAGAAAAAGAGAAAAATTTATGTGCGATAACAA
>NW_012083184.1:0-456 GCF_000956235.1 Wasmannia auropunctata
TTCAGACGTGTGCTCTTCCGATCTTTGGAAGTGAAACCACCTATTAAAAAACAAATAATTAGAGAATTAAAAGTTCTTCATGAATGTAACTTTGCACATATAGTTGGATTTTATGGCGCTTTTTGCAGGTAAACTTTTAAGAGTTGTTAACATTTTAAGGATGATTTCTTGACGCACATACGCACAGCACACACGTGCGTATGTAATGTCAGATAAATATTTGGGCGCGCGCACGGGTGTGTTGTGTATGTACATAAACATTTCTTTACAGCTGTGTGAAAAGAAAAAAGAAATATATATGTATGCTATTTCAGTGGAGGAGAAATTTGTATATGTATGGAATATATGGATGGTGGATCGTTAGATCTAATAATGAAAAGAGCAGGACGTATTCCAGAATCCATGATAAGTACAATCACATGTGCTGTAAGTCAGATTTTTATTATCGATAAAAGA
>NW_012083185.1:0-788 GCF_000956235.1 Wasmannia auropunctata
TGCATTAAACGGCTTTTATTCGGAAAAGCGCATATTGACCGCGCGCACACATACACGCGTGCTGGCTATATGGTACATGATTAGATTAATTCTTAGAAATCTATGATATTTTTTATTTTAATCTGAAAATATTTTTTTTTAGTGAAAATTTCAAAATTTCTAATATTAAAAAAGTGTGAAGAAAATTGAAATTTGTGTTTGCAGGAAATTAAAATTTATATTTGAAATTCGCAAAGGACTGGATAAACATGCGGATCTGCAATATTGTAATATATTTCATCTTTAAAATATTTTAATAAACGAGAATCTTCTTATTTAATGAAATTTTATACTCAAAAGCACTTTTTCGAACAGAATATTTTTGCTAAAGAAAAAGTATAAGCTAAATGAAAAAGTATAAGTATGTTGTCTATATAAAATAGATTTGTAGAAGCTGCTTTTTTTTAGTTTTTTTTTTAATTTCTGGGATTGAGAAGAGGGAAAAAACTATTCTTACATAATTTGTCATGTCAAGTTATTTACCAAGTACTTTTTTTTATTTCCTACACTTTACGACGAGTTTTCTCGTTGATGACTCCAGCAACTGCACAAATTAACAATTTGCGTATTACCACGCCTTCTGCTCATCATCGCCGGCTGCCGCGCTGTTTTTGGAAGATTTGCGAGTCCGCGAAACTTTTCCAATTGCAACTTGTTCCGCATATCTAACGCAATTTCCCGTGGTCCACGAACTCTTCGCCTCTGTGGCGACAGGTTAGCTCGTTCTTAATTTTTTTTTTTACGCTGTA
>NW_012083186.1:0-469 GCF_000956235.1 Wasmannia auropunctata
AGTTATTATTGAGTTGAGAAATAATTAGAAATGCGTAAGTAAAGCGGAAAAGCGGACTCACGTGATAAAGCGAATTTCCTAAATATTGATAAATTTTTTAGAATGTTCGAAGAAACAAAGCGAATTCTTTTAACGTCGTTTATCTTATGGCGAATGGCATTCGTGAATTGCGTGAATCTTGCAGGAACTCTGTCATTACCAAGGTAGCGTTCGAGATGTTCCTGCCTCGTGGGTGGCGTTATCCACTTGCGAAGGATTGCGCGGTGTCATCTTCGATGGTGAGAATCTTCATTACATCCATCCGGAAGATGAGAGCTTGGATTCCGCGCATTACCTTTACAAGCACAGCGATCTCATTGCCAACAATACGTGTGGTAAGCATCTCGCGATTAAACTGTCCCTGTTATATATCTGGATCTTCTCCGCAAGAATCGTATGCCGTCTTCTGCTTGTAAAAAAGAGAGCATTC
>NW_012083187.1:0-474 GCF_000956235.1 Wasmannia auropunctata
AATTGACGATCAATTTAATTTGTGTATAATGTTTCATTCGCAGTTTACGCGTTTTAAATTTCAGCTAACTGAAATTTAACGATGTAAAAATTAAAAATATTGTTAAGTAATCAACATCTAGCCTCAGTCGAAATTAGCTCTTTTTCCCTCATTATTTTTTGTATCTATAAAATAAAAAGAAATTATTCAATCAAAAAAGATGCAATAAGCGTAAAATAGTTTCTCTCTATAATTGTAAAACTTTTAATGTCTCTAGCATATCGCTAAAATATCATTGCATGCGTTTAATAAATTAATTAATAAACTAAGTGCTTCACGGAATCTCTAGGTAATTCTATAGGCATCTCAGTGTTACTCGCATTGTATTCTCCTATATCGCAAGTGCACAAATGTATCGCAATCAGCCGCATTCACGTGCGAATGTGCGATCACAGCCTGATTGCCGTACCTCGTATGCCGTCTTCTGCTTGAGAA
>NW_012083188.1:0-3124 GCF_000956235.1 Wasmannia auropunctata
GATGTCGAATCGACGTCGATTCGACATCGAATTGAAAGCTATTTCCTATTTCTCGCTAGAAAGGAATAAGAATCGATATTAATTCTATAACAATCAGAATGATTGTCGTATTAAATTATAGTATCTACACGTAAAATGAAGTATAATATGAAATATGAGATATCTCACATTTGCCATGTTAATTTTTTCCACCTGGTTTACGGAGGATTAAAAATGAATTGCAATTCCTATTTATATATTTATATATTTATTTATTTACTTGTATCATATTTATTATATTTATAGTATATATATCATATTTATAGTATAATTAATAAGCAAAAAAAACTTTCTAAAAAACTATTTTATAAGTAATTCTTTTAAAAAGTCTTGCATATAGAGTACTTTTAATGTACAATATATTTTTGTCATTAATTTGTTTAATGAAAAAATATAATATCCTTATATTGGATGTAAAAGTTTAAGTTCTTTTACATAACTTTTTGAAAGTATATGTTAATTTTTTCAAATTTTATAATTATTTGTGCAATTGTTTTTATTTTCTGTAATTTTGTACTCTGGCGATATTCATCGTAAAAAATAGTGAGTTTAACGTTACAAAAAATAAAAACATATTAAAAAACGCAAAGTTCTTTTTATTTAATCTTGCAGCGACTGAAACAGGATTAATATTTAGAGATATCCTGTGAAGGATACAAGACGATATAATTCAATTTCCCAAATTAAAACACTAGGTCCGCAAAGTGTAATCTAGTATTGTCGTGACGGAAGCTAATAAGCTCTGTCATTTAATCGAAAACCCTTCTCCTTTCGCACTATCGTTTTTAATTTGTTCACGATACTTGTTCAAATTAATCGTATTATCAAAACGGAACGCAGCTCAAAGAAGATTACGCGTTTACAATTTTAGTGGACAGCGTCACCTTTTTAGGATACAAATCGATTTTTCGTATCGACTGACCAAATTTGTTTATCAAATAGTGTCATCCATACAGTGATCCATTTTTCCTCATTAGTCATCAATTGATTCAGAAAAGGCAAAAAATATTCCACTTTATCTTCTTGCAGTTTTGCGCATGTAGCATCTCAATATCGAACTTTAAATTGTATCCGAATTGTATCCGAGCTTCAGTAAATATCGGATGCTATATATGCTCAGTTTTTCAATCGGCTTCTTTGTCGAAATTTCTTCTGATATGGATTATTTTATTTATCATTAATTCACAAAGATCACGTATCATCTGAATAACATATATGAAAAATAAACAATCTTTAGGTGTTGATAAATAATCAATTGATTATTTATAATCAAGATACGTGATCTTTTATGTCGCGTTT
Organism: Wasmannia auropunctata; assembly: GCF_000956235.1. NCBI lineage: Eukaryota > Metazoa > Arthropoda > Insecta > Hymenoptera > Formicidae > Wasmannia > Wasmannia auropunctata. Next base: position 1,339 of record NW_012083188.1, read on the forward strand.
GACACATTTTCATAAGAAATCTTCACGAAATATGACACGTTAAAAATATTTGTTTTCGTTGCTTCTTTTTCATAAACCAAACTGCCATAAGTCTAGTCTATCCATATCGATAATACTATCATTATTTTACCCACTCTCGTTACCCACTACCGTTATATAATTATATTGTGTTGTATATATACTGCACGTGTGTTAGATTGAGCAATTTGTATACCGCTAAGTAAGGTCTTTAGATAAGAGTCCAATTTTTTTCATTGCAATTTGCAGTAAATGCTGCGACGCGTCATGCTATGCTACGTATGACAAACTGTTATTATTCACACAGAAGTCTTTTTTTTGTAAAACAATACTTCATATTCACATCAAATGTGTCCAATGAATACCAATTAATATTTCAATAAATGAATAAATAATAAATATGAATAAGAGTTAATGTTATTTTAATACTGGTTTCTTTATATTTATGGAAAATTGAATACTTTTTATGCGATTTAAATGAATATATTTGTGAATATGATTACAAATATTTTCGATTTCACATTCACTCCTAGTCTGCACACAACTTGTAAGCATAGAGTGAACAGAAATCTGTCAAAGCAATGAAATCAGCAGAGGAAATATAGTCGAAATGTCTCGAAAACGCGATGTATCGGGAATTTTACTATATTTGGCTTGCAAAAAATAGAGAATAAAAATTATATATCATAAAAATAATTATTATTACAAATAAAATACTTATATAATAAGTAAAAAATATGTTTTCTAAATTTTTTTTCAAAATTTGTAAATTTTTTTTCAAATTGAGATATTATAAATAACAATAAGTAAAAATTACCTTTTTAAAGAGTTATTTAAATTTTAAACTTTAAATCCATTTTTACAAAATTACACAAAGCTAAATATCTATTGTATCCAATTCTCAATTAATATACTATATCCGAGAAATCATACGAAAAGAATTATAAAAAGACAACATGACAGAATAATATAACGTGAGACAGAACACGTTATCACAATTGTGCTTTTTCGCATCCAATTAAAGATTGTAGATTTTATAAAGACTGATAATAAATTATCTAATATTAAGTTATATGTAATTTAAAATTAAAGTGCTTGGTATGATAAGCAGCAACGGTTACTTATTGTAGCTTACTTTACATTTTGTTTGAATTAGTATAAATACCCACATAAAATAATCATATAATATCCACGAAGAAATATTTTTAAAAATTCACAAGTTCGAATAAATATTTGAATGAATATTTTCTTAATGCGAAAATGGTATGAATAAATATAAATTGTAGTTTAATTACAAATATTTTGTGTATTCATCGACATATTAATTACAACTTGAAAGATTTCTGCGAATTGCAGGGGAGAAAGAGATACAGCGGGATATGATCAAGGTTGCTCTTCTGGGCACAGTCCGAAACTAACGAATATCTAGTCCAATGATTGCCTTGTGAGAGAAAGAAAGAGAGGGTATGCCTCGCTAGGCGCGTGAGCGCTCTGTTTCCCGCTTACAAAAGAAACTCAATTTAAATGTTGGAACAAGACCAAATATAAGCGTGCGCCAATTAATGGAATTCAATTCGCTCGTCGCAACGCGCTCGACTTGTAAGTGCTCGACTGGCTATTTTTGTACATTTATAGAATAATCATCAACACGTTTAGTGGGACATAACGGAGGGAAACGACAGAAAAGAAATACGTTTTTTTAAGAAGAATTTGCAGATATTGAAGAAAGCAGACTCATTCAAATCGACGATTAAATAAGCGAGGTAGA
>NW_012083189.1:0-513 GCF_000956235.1 Wasmannia auropunctata
TTTTCTCAACTTTTTGAGAAATTTCCAAAATCCTTTAAAATAATGCTCTATGATTTGCTGCGCCATACAAATACATTGTAAAATGAAAAGAAAAGCGATAAACAGAAAATTTAAATACAAGGAAACTAACTTAAACATAACAAAGACTGAAAATAAATTTAAAATACAACTTACCGGCGACAACTGCATCGTACACTTCTTCTTCCCGCTGTTTTAAAGTTCTTTCTCTAAAAAAATCCGCTAAGTCGAATCGTGAAGATCAGAGACGCAACTTTCACGATTCACGATTTCGACTCAAATTGTTAGATATACGCGCAAGAACTCAAAATAAACTGTCAGGGCTGAGTTAATTATCCGTATAAAAATAGCTTTTTATTTCTTACTTCTTCAGTTTACATTACATTCGTCGTTTCTCTCTTCATCAAAAGCTCAATAATAAGATCATTTAAAGTAGACCGTAATAAATTGATCGCCAGTGCTTTGTCGACTAATATATTTTATCTCCGTAAAAAA
>NW_012083190.1:0-514 GCF_000956235.1 Wasmannia auropunctata
ACGTGTGCTCTTCCGATCTTAGAATTTCATCAATTTCAAATTTCAGTCACTTTTGTCTGGGATGATTGTACAACCAGAACATCCTTAAGAAAGATACCCGGTTATTAACACAACTCTTTATTCGGCGATATACAGAAAAATAAATTAAATCCTTTCACTTGCGAGGCTCGACAAACAATCCTATCCATCTCGCACGCCATTTCTTGATTGCCTTATGGATCGCGTCGATCGAAAATAATGTTGCCGTGAGGGTGCGCGTTTAAATTAGTAGAAACATCTCACAATTCGGCCCTTCCTGACCAGCTGTCCGACCTCGGACAGAGCTATAAATATGACTTTTAAAATAATTGTAACTTAACTTATTTAATATTACAATATTTTAGTGTTAAACTTTATTTTGTGCTATTTCATCAGTTCAATAATGCCAAGGCTTAATGTTACTAGCTTCTGTTACAGTTTCAAGTTCCTTTATAAGGGCGTTGTAATGTTTGGGAATTTTCTACATCTTTAACTA
>NW_012083191.1:0-725 GCF_000956235.1 Wasmannia auropunctata
TGAAAGAAAAGCAAGAAGTGGAGAACCTTTCTGTTGATGCAAATCTATCCATAATAATCGTTGTAACAATAGTAATAAAATAAATTTATAATGCCGACGTCTAAGAGGATCTTTAATCTTAGAAATAAACTTTCTAAAAGATAAAGATACATCTTTATATTAAATTGGAAACAATGAAACTAAACTAATATACAGTATTCTTCTACAATAAGTGTTGAATAATTGATCACTTTAAAAAGAATCATTATGTAACTCTAATGTTATATCTACAAATTTAAAGATTCCGCATTTTAAACTTTCTTTTATACATATTTTCGTTCCAAATGTTTAGTCCAGAAAGAATTAAAATTGTACAATTTTAATAAAACGAGAACATAAATTATTATATTTTTTGCGACAATTTAATTTTATTTTGCTGATTTATTAGTCAATTACAAGGTAATTTCTCGATTTATTAAAAATATACAAATCTATTTTTTCATGTAGAATTAAATGTAGAAATCTGATGAAAAGTAGGCAAATAATAAAGATTGATTCATATGAATACTTCTTTAATTAAAATAAGATAAATTTTATTTTTTTTAATTTAACGATAAGTCTATTTATAGTTTAAATAAAGTTTGAAATAAAAAATTTCGTAGCATTAATTAAAAAAGTAAAAATATTTCAAAACAAACTTTTTGTTAGTAAAAAATTATAAATAAGATACAGATTTCTGCAAAAAA
>NW_012083192.1:0-543 GCF_000956235.1 Wasmannia auropunctata
GAGAGAGAGAGAGAGAGAGAGAGAGAGCCTTGCTCTTGCGTTTATTCCATCTCGGGCGCGCGATTCACTTTCCGAGCTACGAAAATCCATTACAATCTTTCTCACCCGCGTCTCGTATCATACAATATACGGGACGTCCCGGCTTCAAAGGAGGCACACCCCCATCCCGTCTCTGCTTCTTTCTCACTCTCTCTCTCTCTCTCTCTCTCTCTCTCTCTCTCTCTCATATCCCGCTGCGATGCTTTGCGAGGTGAACGCGCAATATAATCTCGCGGTATATATACAAGAATGGTATCTCGAGGCGCGTTTCGATCGTGCGAGTCGCCCGGGAGTGTTTGGTCGTTCCGAAAATTGCGGACGATGAGCTCTCCGCGCGCGCCAGCACGCTCCATTGAGCCCGGCATCGTTTCCGGGTACGTTGTCCCGTCATCGGTGATCGGCTCGCAGTGCACGTCAGAGAAAATGCGCGAAACATATTATTTCGAGGAACAGTTGAGCGTAGACAGGCGAAGCAAGATCAGTCCGCGCGGGGGATGAGATCGA
>NW_012083193.1:0-539 GCF_000956235.1 Wasmannia auropunctata
CAGGATCGGATAACTAACAATAAGAACCACTCGGAGTTGTGTTTAAATCATAAATCTTTAATATTTCTATAGACGATACATGAAAGCGGAATAATAGAAAAAACAAACAAAAGCGCAAAAGCGATGCAAGCGGAGGCGCAAGCGAATGATAGAATGCACATGATCACCGTATGGTCGTCGTGGGACGCATGATGACCGAGCAGGCAAGTGTTCGGCTCGAGTCGATGGAGGTTCTGTGATCGTGTGGCGTCATTTTTCCTCGCAGTGTACGCGCGGTGATGTGCAAGATTTCGAGCGCTCGGTGGATGGATCGCTGGGTAGGGTTTCTGTTTTATTATTTACAAAAAGAGCAAAAAAAGCAAAGAAAGAACAACAAAAGAAAAGAAAAGCGCAAACTATACAGTGATGGGAGAAAGTTCCGTGACGGCCAAATATCTTGGAAAATAATGATTATGGAAGAAAATGATCAATACAAAAGTTTTAGTAAATCAAGTGATTATATGGTTATATTGAAATGACCTAGATCGGAAGAGCACACG
>NW_012083194.1:0-556 GCF_000956235.1 Wasmannia auropunctata
GCGCGTCTGGACGTGTCGATTTTGTTTTGAAGCATGTTGTAAGCACGCACTAACACGATCCGTTGCTTGTCGGTCCATCAAAAGATTTTCGTGCAAAACTGCGCTCAGTTTGGACGTCTGGTGAATGAAAACATCGTGTGTGAAATTCTTGAGAAATGGAATGATCCTAACGAAAGAGCTCAACAATTAATTGATGAATATGAAAAATTACCAGTGTTGTGGGTTTTTTTAGTCCAAGAAAAATGACCAGTGTTATGGGTTTTTATAGTCCAAGAAAAATGTTGTGGGATGCTAAATATCCACAACATTTTTCTTAGACTAAAAAAATCGATGTGTGGGAAATTATCGCTGATAATAAACGTATTTTTACACCACGTTTTCGCAAAGTAATGAATTACAATATATATATGCTGCAGCTGCTACGGTGAGATCTCGACTTAACATTTTCGCTGCACATTTAGAGACAATAACTTTTCACTGATTCCGGCGAACGACTTGAGCACATTTGCGCGCACGATCAAGAATCTTAAAAATCCACAAAAATTTTCACGCACGA
>NW_012083195.1:0-560 GCF_000956235.1 Wasmannia auropunctata
GTTCAGACGTGTGCTCTTCCGATCGGGGAGAAGCCGTCGAAAAAAAATTCGGCGTTTCGCGCGATGCGGCGCGGACAACGAGGAAGCGATGCGGACTCGCGTATCGAATTGAAACGTTACGGAAAACGATGGCGTACCGTTGAGAGGCCGGCGAGAGTAGCTATCGCAGGTGAGCTAGCGGGAGAGAAGGTTAACACCCTCTCCTTAGCCGGGCCCTATAAACAGCGTCTCTTTAACTCAAGTTAGGCCCGAGAGAGACTGGCACAAGAGAGTTCAAAGCGCGCGGGGAAGAGGTTCGGTTCCCGGCTGATGCAGGAGACCCCCTCGATCGAGGGCGTTCCACGTGGCTTAGCTCTCCTACGGCTTTTGCAGCGATTCGCGTGCACGTCTGCAATTCGTGAGGATTTCCATCTGGGGATCGCGGGAGGAAGACGCGCGAAGGGGAAAGATGAGGAGTTCGCTGGCTCGATTTTTAATTCGTCTGAATTTTTCGCGTCTTGTGCAAAGCGATCGGTCCATTGTGGTATTCGGAAAATCAGCGCGTCCATTCTCTACGCAAA
>NW_012083196.1:0-926 GCF_000956235.1 Wasmannia auropunctata
GGTCAAAAATTGAATGGGGCCCTTCGTAGAAATTTAAATGTTACAATATGTATACATATACAGAATGTATACATATACAGAAGATTATAGGATCTCGATCAAATTTAGGGATCGTTCCAAAATTAACTTGAAATGCTTAAATGGAAACAAAATCCTTATTTTTTACACCAAAAATGGGTAGAACAAAAAATTAAGGCAAGATTGGTCGTTGATCTTGCCATCTAGCCTAGCGGAAACGACGCGCACTACGAAAGTAACCGCGCGTGTACACGTTCTGCTGTAAAAAATAACGTGTTGTATTATTTTGAATAGCATGTTAGCAGCCCTGGATATTTGGGGGCTCCTTTCAAGCTGGGGTGTCCCCGGAACGTGTCCGGACTTCCCGGGCGGTAGTTACGCCAGTGCGCCGAACGCTTTATATACGTGAAAATTGCGTTTTGTCTTATCAGTTTCTTGCCGATGCTGGCTCAAATATCATTTATAAATTGTTCAAATGCACGGCAATATACACAACGCGTCACAAATGCCTACTCATCTGAAATTGCAGGGGGACATATACGTATATATTATTGTATATACATATATGTAATACATATACATGGGTTAGTATCCCTGCAAGTTCAGATAGATAGGCATTTGTGACACCTTGTGTACATTATAGTGTACAAATTCAACTTAAGATATTAAAAGTGCATATTTTCGAGAAAGAAAATACGCTGGTCTAAAAAAATTCGTTGAGGATACGTAAGATATCGTGAAAGTTCTCATTGCACACTAAAATTTGTATCTCAAGTTGCTCAGAAATTTGAGTATTCAAGTACAAGTACTTTTATTGCTAAAGTATAAATAGAGAAATTCAATTTACTTTTTGCAATTAAATGTAAAACCATATGGCCAATTGGTATACTCATAATTACATTTCAGCT
>NW_012083197.1:0-638 GCF_000956235.1 Wasmannia auropunctata
ATTACTTGCCGTCCAGGAAGATTTGTTTCGCATTAGTTCCTCTCCCTTCTCTCTCTCTCTCTCTCTCTCTCTCTCTCTCTCGCTCGCTCGCGTGCGCGAATTTCCCGTGTCCTCTTGTGGATCTTTCGATCTTACGCTTACTTTTCGATTAAGCCCGGAGATTAAATCTGCCGAGGAAAATCTTTTATAAATTTCATGTCGCGAGAGCGGCAGAAACCGGACGCTTGAGTATCCGTAACGAGATTCGTGGCTGGCGATGTCTCGGAGATCCTCGTTGGATAACTTGGTTTAAATCGGTCTATTGTTTAAGTTTCCTCCTTTTTTTTTATTCAGTTTCTTACGCATCCCATCCTCAAAGGATTCGCTCTTAGTCGGCCGCGATACGTTTTTAATTCGCGCGCCATTGTCGTCCCTCTCTGCCGCGCGATTGTCTTGCTCTGTTTGCGTGGATTACTCTTTCGTTACCTGCGGATTCTTCAGGACGCGGCTTAGCGCCGCTCGATAAAGAGTTAGAATCCTTTTGTCTGTAACTACGCGTTCTCCATGTGCCGAGTTCTCTGTATGTGCGAATGTTAAGCTAGCGATCTGTAATCGACATATTTTGAATACAATTATCGAGAGAGAGAGAGAGAGAGAGA
>NW_012083198.1:0-655 GCF_000956235.1 Wasmannia auropunctata
GATTCGAATCTAAATCGACGAACGTGATTTCGGCGTGCGGTATTCCACCGATATTCGGCATGCGGCGCGTGTAGTACATACGGGCGTGAGTGTATATACGAGCTAACGGTTGCGCCGGCGCGCGTCCCGCGCGGTAAGACGACGTTCAAGCACGTATCGCGAATTTGCGAATCACTTCCTCGCCGGAGATGCTGCCTTGCTACGCGGTTCGCCAATTCGAAGGCCTGACGGTATTCCCGTGCCCTTCTTTCGCACGCCGTTCCGCCGTACATACGCGCAAATGTCGCGCGTGACGTTGACGTCACCGCGCCGCGCCCGCGTCGCGCCGATATCTCAACGGGCGAGGACGACGACGTGGACGGTCGCGCGTTCGGAGGATAGAAATGATTATGGCCACTCGCGGGTATATGCGCGATGATGTGCGAGAATAACGTGCGAAAAAGCGAAAAGCGTATAGGGTACGCCTCGGTCGACCCGATCGGACATGACCAAGAACTTCCTCCGCGCGCGGCGAGACGTACGCGGTTCGCACGTCTGGCGCCTCCATCTCATTATAATACACGTATAGTCGGCGTAAGAATAGAACAGTTTTTACCGCTTGGGTGACCTTTACGAGTTTACCTCCGCGTCGTAAATTCTCCGTCTTTCGTTATCA
>NW_012083199.1:0-695 GCF_000956235.1 Wasmannia auropunctata
GCCTTGCCAGCCCGCTCAGAGATGTGTATAAGAGACAGGGATAAGGAGGCAATAATAGAGTATTCAGAAACAACGGAGGAGTTAAGTATGCAGAAAAATGTAGAACAGCAGGCGGAGAACAAGATAGAAAAAAAATGACAAAGGATCGAAGAGAATGTACATTGTACATAGCTCAATGATCAAGGGTAAAAAAAAAATAAAGAAACTAGGACATAAGGATTGGTAGGACAGAAACTGTACAAGAAAAAAGAGATAAACAGAATCTACAGCAAATGGAAGAAAGGAAAAGTGAATAGGAAACAGTATACAGAGGAAAGAAGATGAAGAAGTGGTTGAAAAAGAAACAAAAAGAGAGAAAAAAAGAAGAGGTAGAAGAATTGAGAAAGATGAAAAGAGAGGAAGTGTGGAAGTTTATAAATAAAAAAAAAGGAAAGAGGAATATAGGAAATAATATTAAAAAAGAATGGAGAACGTATAAGTATTTTATGGAGCTCCTGAATGGTACGCAAGAGGATATGAAAACGAAGAAGGAAGAGGAAAAGATAAAAAAACAAGAAAAAAGTAAATTAGAGAAAAGAGTTATGAGAGTGATAAAGAAGATGAAGTTGAAAAAGGCAGCAGGTATAGGTACCTATGGAGGCATGAAAGTATGCGGGTGAAGATCTAAGGAGAAGATTAGTTGAGCTGATGAAAAT
>NW_012083200.1:0-678 GCF_000956235.1 Wasmannia auropunctata
TCTCAAGCAGAAGACGGCATACGTAGAGGAAAAATAATTTGAAGAACGTGCAGTAAGCAGTTATAAAGACATCATGACAAGGTTATATTACAAGTAAATAAATGTTACATTACACCGTTCAACGGGACTGCGATGGCGTATTCCAGCCATCGCGGTGGCTCCCGGTCGGGGCACTCGATGTACTCGTTGATGTCAGCCAAAACCCCATGGTCCGCCACGGTCAGTTCGGTCGGGTAGACGGACTGCAGTGCCTGCAGCTCGTTCACCTGCGCCGTCAGACTCTCCGTCACCTCCGTAGACATGCCTCGAACGACGACACATACGACAGGACGACGAGTCGGTCCGCGTCTCGCTATGCTCAGTTTTCGACGACGGTCGAATCGATCCAGACGATAGCACGAAGCAAAATATTGGCGTATATCGTCCAGACGTTGAGGTTATCGAGAGATCAGCTGATGTTGACATTTTCGTGTAGGAAGTCCGCACGGCTGCGCTTCGAAATCGGAGCACGTTGTCTCTTGCGTCTTATAATTTTTTATCTTAATTCATGCTTTGTTGTATTTTTTTATTAATTTATTTTGACTTTATTTATGTAAATTGTTCATATTCTATCAAATTTTTGAATTTATTGGCGTGAATAAAGCTATTTTTAAGGAAAAGATGTTTGAAATTTCAAGA
>NW_012083201.1:0-5417 GCF_000956235.1 Wasmannia auropunctata
TGTAAATGATTTTCGGAAATATTGCTGAAAGTCTTTGAATTTCCTTGAAAAAGGCTCCGAATCTTACTAAAAATCCCTGAAAAATGTTTTCAGGCATTTTCAGCAAAATTTTCAGACAAATTCAGAAAAATTTTTTCACCAGGGATATTGACATCATTTGGACTAACTTGTTTTCACTGGGTGGTGATGTGAGGGGGATATGGAAGGACACAATTACAAAGAGAGACTTACGATCTATTTTGCAGCTCACAGATAGGTACGCACGGAAGGATTATACGCGTCGAAAGCTTTTCCAAAGGTCTGGAAGAGTCAACATCCTGAAAAAGACGCTATTATACTCACAATCAATTTCACAGACTAGTGCAGCGTGATCGTCGATTCTGTTTTGAGTCAAGGAACTTAAACCTAGGATTGGACCAAGCGCGATTCTTACGTATAAGGCAAGAGATGAACGAGGCGGTGAGTGAGGACTTAAAGAAATAAGAAATAAAAATTTACTCATTTAAATTTATTCTTAAAACTAAACATTTAAATTTGCGTAAATGAATTGGTACAAATAAATATTAATTTCATAAAAATTATTTAAGTAGAGCATCAATTAAGTAGAGCCGCTTTAAAATATTGCAAAGCTTAATTATGTTAATAGGATGACATGTAAATGTGAGTGTGTTTTGGCGGATGCTATTACACATTAATAATAATAATAATAATAATTACAATAAAGATTGGTGATGTTGTGTTATACAAAAAAAAATAACGTGGTAATAATTATATTAAAAAGTATTATTCGTAATTAAACTTTTATGAACATTAGTATGCAATACATTAATATGGTATTTATTTATTTAATAATATTAAAATATTTATAATTAGGTTTAAGTATAATATTTGTAATAATTAAAAATTAGTACGATATCGTTGTAATTAACATTATTTAGATAAGTGTGAATGCAACAGGATAAATAGGTATTAATGTATTTCACGAAGGGTTGTAAAAGGAAGAAAATTATTATAAAAAAATAAGGACCATAAACGAATATCGGGTATGTGGTAGAAAGACAGGAATGTAGGAATCGCGAGGAGCGCGGGATATGTATGTGCAAATTTCTTCACGGTCAAAATAATCGGTGGTCTATTGAAACGGCACCTCGAGGGAAGTGAGTAGTACGTTGGTCGAATTGAGAGGAGTAACTCCAGCGATTCATACATATAGTTTCCGTAATTGTAATATAAACGTAGGCGAAGAGCAAGTATTTTATTAATTATTTTACAGAAGAAAGTATCGGAAGACGCAGGAAAACCGGCCTTTTCCGTAAAGTTATTTCATTCCGTTGTGAGAAAATACTCATACAAAAATTATCTATTTATAATTTTGACTTTCGTTCATAAAAAAATAAATTTTCAGAAAAATAGAGGCATGTTGAAATTATTGCTTTGAAATTCTGACAAAACGCTTCAAAGCTCTACAATGTTAGCGCTAGATAACTTTTAGCAACAAATCCAATAAGAACAAATACAATCATATAATTTTATTATACAATTATATATTTGTAAAAAATAAATACTTATATAAATAAATGAGGAATAATCTTTTTATATTATTAAATAACATAGGCACAGATGTATATACACAATACGCGCGCGCGTACATATATAAATTTCGTATCTATAATTTTCTACTACTCATCACGTGATCTACATTTCGTTTATCACTTATAAATTCATGCAATACTGAGTTTTTATATTTTCTTAAAAGAAAAGTATTCATTAAGACTGATCAATGAACTGATCGAAAACTTTATATAATTTCACATACATTTTATTATAAATAATAGTTATACGAATGCATAAAATTCTTATACATTTTTCCTATATATAGAATCTTTTTACATATTTCTCTTATAGAAATAATTTGTATGAATTTATCGAATTATTGAGATTTATATACTCTTAATTAGTTGTAGATTTGCCAATTAATTCTTGTTCCCTGCGTAATTCTTGCTCACGTTGTTGTTCTCTATTCATAGCTTCCTTTTGCTTAATATGTTGCAAACGTAACACGCGCTTCTGCAATACATTTTTTTATAATTTAGATGAAAATACTTATATTAGTTATATTACGCATATTTTAAAAAACCGTTTTCTATAATAATTTACCTTTAACTTAGAAGTCCTTTCATGAATATTAATCATTTCTTTCCTTATTACTGTTAACTTTCCTTGATAAATTTTAACAGCTGAAAACTATACATTTATTTTTTCATTTTTCTATTGTGAGATGTAAAATATTAATATTTCAAACAGATTGAGTATTCCTAATCCGAAGTTGCGAAAATTAACAAGCACTAAAAATTAAACTTTTGAAAACATAAATGCATTATGTCTATGTTGATAAAGGCGTCAACCCTCACCATCGTCAATGCTATCTGCACCATTATTCACTGTTTGTTTTGTTTATCTTCTGCTCTTTATCGGAAATTATTGAAAATGATAAAAAACCTAGTACCTTCCAAATATAAAAAAAATCCAATTTTTATTTTCCTTTTACTTCAACTCCACCATACCACGATTTCGAAATCCAAAAATATTCAAAATCTAAAACATTTTCAGTTCCAAGCATTTCGGATTACTCGAGATACTCAACCTGTACCATAAGAAAAGGAAAAAAGTCTTACCATATCATTTAAATCTATATCTTCGAACGTCTCATGTATCTTTTTATTCTCAACCTGCATTCGAGTAAGTAGAGCTTCTTGTTTATTTCTGCAAAAGAAATGATATAACACAATAAAAATGAAATCTTTAAAATTTGTGTTACTAATTTACATACTTACGTCAGTTCGCAAAGTTCTTGTTTAACTTGTTCCAATGGAGGTTGATAAATACTCAAGAGACCTTCCGCCAATTTTTCCGCAGCTTCTGAGAAATCTACTGTATTCTCGCTATTAAAGAATAAATAAAAATTTTTAAATTATAGAATAAATTATTAAAATTAGTGTATATTGTATAATTATTTTTGTATATTTTTCATTATACAATTTAAAAATATATTATGTTTATACTATATAAACATCGCTAGCTTATTATTGTGTAAATAGATGAGATAATTTTAAGTCTTAAATACGTAAACAAAAAATTTTGCTAATATTGATTTTTTCTTTCAATTATACACATATTTACAGATAAGGTGATACTTTCTTTTCATTGTAATCTAAAAACTTAAAGAAAATCGTGTTTATATTGTAATAATTGTATATATAATTTATTACTTTATTACTTCTATTCATACCATGGCATAGTTCTAACAAAAGTTTTGACTTTAAATGAAAAGCAAAATGCTTAACTCGCCTGATGTAATATTTTTAAGAATAAAATAATATTTTAGCGTGAAACTCTCTCTCTCTCTCTCGCTCTCTCTCTCTCTCTCTTTCTAAGTATATTAAAATTTTAATTACATTCTGAATAAATAAATAGCTTGATCTAAACGATTTTCTTTAGAGTTTTCACTGAATGATGGACATTTAGGTGCCTTCACAATTCCTTGAGATTATATAGCATATTTATTTCTCCAATTCCTGATTATTGTTATTAAAATTCAATGAATCTTATTTCTGAACTTAAAATAATATATGATATGGCCTTATTTTAATTACAATTTAAATTGATTTAAACAAAGGGGAGGGGGGTTTGGTATATGTTGTTCCACCAGGTGGTGGAGTTGCCTTCAATTTTTTTCCGTTTTACTCCACCGGCCGGTGGATTGTAGCGCCTTCAATCTTTTTGCAAGGTTATATAGCGCAATTTGCCTTCAACTTTTCCTCGAGGTTATATGGCACCTTGATTTAAACAAATACATAAAGAGGTTACCTCGGTTGTTTCTCGGTTTTCAATTGAATCTCCGCCGCCCCGGCTTCCCCCACGTCGGTCATCATTTTTAACGTTGCTTTCTCTTCACTTTATTAGCGTTTATACATGTCAAGCGTAATAATGCGCATCAAAGATCTGCAAAGATAAGAATGTATGTACAAGACAGAATTTGACAGTTTGTCAACACGTCCATGTCAGCCATATCAGCTGATTATTATTGGCTGCACGTTGGCAGATGCCATTGATTTGAGCATGCGCAGTGATACCCGCTCCATTTTCCACTTTCCGCTCGGAAGTGGAAGTTGCACATCCGGGCGCATTCAGATTTTCATCCAAGTGTCGTAAGTATTTATATTTTATTCTTATTGTTGCTCACCGAATGTTAAACAATTAAGGATAAGACGATACCTGCCAAGTATTTGGGTAGGAATTCGAACACGCCCCACACGAAACTTCAATAAAAATTCGTGTTTTGCGTAAAAAGAACGATTTAATAAATATGCACTAGTTAAACCTTAAACACAATGAAAAGGAACAGGGAACAGAAAATAAGAATTAATGTCAACCTATCAGAAACTGTGTATTCCGTAGTATACAGTTTCTGATAGGCTGAAATTCTTATTCTCTGCTCCAGCTGTTCCTATTCCTTTTCGTTGTGATTAAGACTTTATTACGCATGCTCCATGGCCATATCCGCATGTGTCATCATCAAAATGCGCGAAATATAAAATATTCTAAATCCATGTGGAATGATCGCTTCGTGTTGTAAAATATGCAGGAACGCGACTTCCTTATGGAGGGTATGGAGCTTTTTATACCCAGAGCTTCCGTGGAATTCCACATCCAGAATCGGAGTATTAAAAAAAATATTTTAATTTACAAATATGTAAAAGAAACGAAATTAAATGTAGAAGAATATATATATTTCACACATACAATAATAAAAGAAATAAAATATTTGTGTATTATTAAAACAATCCCTCTGCCCCGTTTTGATGAGGTATTTAATCCATTCCCAGAAAAATCAAAAGTCTTTGATAAAGTGTATGCATAGATGCAGTGTGGGTACCGTTCTACTCCTCTACCTAGCTAGGAGGGACTCCACCATTGTAAAACCTAAAACATATATATAAGATTGACACAGAAAAGTTGTTTTCCGATATAGAATACGTAAACGTAAATCGTAATCGTATAGGTCAACGCATAATTTTTACGTAAACATGTATATGTCGTACCAATCGTCTCTGACGTCACAATGATATACAGGGTGTCCGAAAAGTATGACAATTAATCCCTTAATATTTCGGAAACTAAGTGTTTTTGTGAAAAATGTTTTAGACAAAAGTTGAAGCTAGAGCTTAAAAGAATTTAATCTATTTAATAATTTTACCAGTTTGATTTTGGGTGACAAACATTAAATATATAGATTCTTTTAAGCCCTATACAAAACTTTTGTCTAAAACATTTTTCTCAAAAACGCTTAATTAGTTTCCAAAATATTTAAAGGTTGCCACACTTTTCGGACACCCTGTATATATACATATATATAT
>NW_012083201.1:9839-17285 GCF_000956235.1 Wasmannia auropunctata
GTGTAAGGATGAATCCATACATCCTTTAGAAAGGAACTTCATTCTTTCTAAAATCTTTTAGAGTACTTAACTATCATCCTATACCTATAATTCTTGTATAGTCACCAAAAGAATATTGTACTATTCTTTTAACGGAACTCCTTTTAATTGCTTATATAAGTGATGTTGAAGAAAAAAAACTTCTCACTTTGTTTTTTAAAATTGTTCTGTTCTCCAAAATTTCACCTTTACCTTTTTGACCAACGATGATATTTGAATCGTTTGAAAATAATAAAGTTTAAATTCTCTGCCGTGATGCAAAATAAAATTTTACGATTATTTGAATATTTGAATATTTTATATGTATATTTTATATATATCACATTATTTACATATCGAACAATTTATATTGCGAACAATTTTGAAAAGCAGAATAAGGAGCAGATTTTTCGTTCAATATCTCTTAAACAATTGAAAGATGTTCTGCTAGAAGAATAATATAACATCATTGCACTGGTGACTAACAAGCATCGCGCGCGCGCGCGTATACTGTATATACGACTATTCCAACAAGGATAATATTTTATTAATAAAATAAGTGTATTTTTTCCAGACGTTTACATCATTTTATCTACCCTTCGTATATTCTTTAGAAAGCGGATCTATTTTTTTAATTTTATCGCTTTTCCTTGAGTAAAACTTGTTATAATTTATAATTGCAATATTTTCTCAGAATATAACACTGTTTTAGTGCCGCTATAGTGATTTTCCGTCCTATAAAGGATATTATGAAAATATACATTACTAAAGATTATATTATAGTTTTTATAAGAGAAAATATATATTGTCGCAGAAATTTTACAAGAAAGCGGCGCTATTCGTCTTGCGCGCGATAGCCAAGCATTCGCCGGAGCTGGCGTTAATAGTGATACACAATGATGGCTTGCAGACCATAGTCAGATGCCTGGAAGATTTCGATCCCGGGGTAAAGGAAGCGGCTGCTTGGGCGTTAGGATATATCGCCAGACATAATAAGAATTTGGCCCAAGCGGCGGTGGATGCCAGTAAAGTTATCTTGATTAACATTTCCTCTGCAATGAAAAGGAAAACTTGTTTATTGATCAGATATTTTGCAACTTAATCATGTGTCCCCGTCAGGCGCGGTACCTCTTCTCGTATTGTGCCTGCAAGAGCCCGAATTGTACATTAAACAAATCGGCGCGTCGGCCATCAGCGACATAAGCAAGCACAGTAAAGAACTCGCGCAGGCAGTGGTGGACGCTGGTGCGATCTTCTTCCTCGCGAAAACTCTGGCCAATCCCGATGCTAAGGCGAAGGTGCGGTTTGATACAAGTGTATATGTTAAACAATTTCGAAATATGGCACTTGAATGTGATTGTAACGTCGTCTGCAGCGTCAAGCGTTATTGGCGCTGAGCAGCATAGCTAAACATTCGGCGGAATTAGCGGAGGCTGTGGTCGAGGCAGAGATCCTTCCAGACATTTTGGTGCACATGGCACATCCGGATGAGAATGTTGGCAGAGTCGCGGCGATTTTGACTAGGGAAATCTGCAAACACACGTTCGAGGTATAAAACACGGAAAATAAAGAAGTTGCGCGCCTTTTGATTAAATTTATAACGCAATTTTCAGTTGGCGCAGCTTGCAGTAAACACCGGAGGCATCGCTGCACTGCTCGAATTAATTAGCATTTCGAAGACGGCGACTAGATTGCCAGCGATCATAGCACTCGGTTACATCGCCGGTTATTCCGATCAGTTGGCCGTGGCTGTAATAGGATCCAAAGTACGAATCAAATGCAAGTAAGCAGGATGATTTTCGCACTTTATATAACACGCACCCTTATTCAGGGCATCGTGCAATTAGCGGTTGTACTGCAAGAGGAAACGGAAGATCACATTCTTGCGGTGACCGTCTGGGCTATCGGACAAATTGGCAAACACACACCCGAACATGCAAAGATGGTTGCAGTAACGAACTTATTGTCCAAGATATTGGAGGTATCTAGTTATTCGATCGATTAATTTTTTTCATCGTTAATTAATTAACATTCCTGATTTTACAATTATAATTTTGTCAGTTGCACAACGATCCGAAAAGTTCCGATGATCTCAAGGCGAAATGTTACACAGCATTAAAGCAAGTTTTGCAAAAATGCATGTACATCGAGGCTCTCGAATCTCTGTTGCATGACGTGCCTCCTACTATCCTGAAATATGTATTGGGACAGTTCAGCAAGGTAAGATTTTTATAATCCAATCGAGAATCTTGATGACAATTTTTCTTGGAATTTATAATTATAATTTTAACATATAATGAATACATGGAACGTATAATTTTTCAGAAAATTTCTATACAATTTTAAAACTTTTTATTAATCTAATTTAATATAATTTAAAATTTTTATTAATATAATTTTTTTTTATTAATATAATTTAAAATTTTTTATATATGTGAATTTTATTCTATAGATTTCTCATTTTATAATTTCCGAAGAAAATTTATAAAATCTGAAGAAATTTAAAGTATAATTTTAGAAATCTAAAGATATCAAATTTAAAATATAGAGATTTTTGAAAATAGAAGATATCTTTTTTATCAAGGAAAGACTAATCGTGAACACTTCACGATCGTAATAACACGGCGAAAAGAACGGAGATGCCGAGAATTTATTAAACATAATATGAATACTTTATTGAATTGTGTTTCACATACGTTCTAATGATACGTTATACAAAGTGATAATACAAATTTGTTTCTTCACCCAATACAACAACGCATTTAGGACATAGTTGCTTGTTACAAAAATTATATAGAATCTTGACAATCGAATGCAAAATACAGCTCGCTACTCCTCTTGTCGCTGAATGAAGATTTCTTGTCTCGTGGAAGTTTACATTGCACGATATTTGAATATTGCAAACGATATGACGAAGCTACTAACATACAAATTTTTATTCTACTTAAAAATTGGTCACAAGCAGCTGCGTGTAAGGGACGCGAACGTTTTTTTTTCCTTTTTTTTTCGATTCGTGGGAACTACTATACCATAAGATACAGATTCCGAGTATATCTTGGTAGTTCCGAATAGAATATTTCTAATACTATTATCGCATGTATATATCAGAATTCTTTCAGTGCACATAACATACATACATACATACATACACGTATACACGCACGCACATACGTACTTAATTGCTCAAATAACTTTATGTCCAACAGATTCTCCGATCAATATCCACAACCAACTTTTATTTCTGTTGTGTCCGTTTTATTTCGAAAACAAAACAATCTTTTCAATTAGATTGTACTTGACTTAAGTACGGAATATAATTGCGATTGCATTATCATTACGCATAGATATACTCTACGTCGTATATGCTCAGAACTATAACAATTCAGAAATCCATAAATACATAAGAAGTTCCTTCCCTCTTTCCCCTCTTTTTTTCTTTTTCTTGCCCCTCCCCCTTTCTCTTTCCTCTCTCGAACATTTTTTTCTAAGATAATATGGCACGTTTAATATTCCAAAAGAGCACATGTTTCAGTCTTACGACAGCGAGTGGTTCGGCTAAGTACAGAGACATGTTTGCCTTATTAAATAGAAACACATTTAAAAATTGTTGTTTGAGTATGCCTTAGGAAATTGTTAAACGCACGATTGTTTTTTCAAGTTGCTTTCATTAATTCGCGTCTACCTTATCCTTTTATCTTCTAATGGCAGTATCTGATACACAAATCGTACAAAAATGTTCAGATATAAGACAATGAAGAACAATCGAATTAACAAATGTTGATGATCAACCAATAACAATAGAAGATACGTTAAAGTTCCAAGTGATAAGGCATTCATTTGATATTCGTATTAGTTCATATGTATTATATAAATCTTATACTGTTACATATGCCCTCAGTTATGTATCTCTAATAAATATTAAGCTCGTCAACAATAACACAGACAATAATTTTCAGTATACATTAAGGTGTTGACCGATTTGATAAGTCATTTCGGATTGTATTGGCAATATGGTGGTTCTTTTTTTTAACAGAAGCTTTTCTTAAATTCTACGAAAGAATTTTCTCTCATTGTATTGCGAAAGCGCAAAGAGCATCCTTTTTATAACGTTATAAGATATAAATATCATGTTTTTCGACATGGGACATGTGAGACGATGCATATTTAAGACGAGAAAATTTCAAAATGCAATTGTTTAATACATGGCAAAATGAAGAAAAATATAGTGAATTTACCAAAACTTTTGGTGCGTTTCGAATCTTAAAGCAATTAAGGCGTATATCCGGCTCAGAGCATGCAATCTGTCCAAATATTTCTGCAAAACAAAAAAGAATTATTCAATATCGGACTTTTTCTTATGATCAATGAATTCTGAAAATTCACATAAATTTTAAAATATACCGAAAGTTTACGTATTGTATATTTAGCCATTGTAGAATAATATTAAAACCAATGACCAGAGTTTTAAAAATATATCAATTGGCAAATCGATCTATATGATTACAAAGTGAATTACTTTTTTCAACTTTTTTCTGCATTTTTGCAACAGTTAAAAAGTATATTATATGTATATTTATATAAGAATTTCTTTCCTATTTATGTAAATCTTTCGATTGGCAGTTTTTTTTCATTGATCTTGTCATTTAATGAGTAATAGAGAAAGAAAAAGTTTTCCTAGAAATAATTCCCAAAAAATGAAAAAAATAATATATCAGAAAGACAAATTAAAAGATTAAAATTATGTAAAAATAAAAATTTTTAATTTAAATGTTAAAATTGGATTTAATCTAGCACAACTCTTGAATAATTGTCTATCAAATAAGTAATAAATGAATAAATATTTGCAGCAATATTATACAAAATATCTTTATACTATTTAGAACCGAGATTATCAGAGATTTAATTGATACTTTAAAAAATTTCTATTAAGAAGTTTACTTATTTACAGAAGTTCTTTATATTTCGCGTGTTACTATAAGTTACATTTAAAAAAATATCTAGCCGCATTTTTTATATAAAAGAAAAAGAAAGAAAAATGTATCGATAAAGTCTATCTTTATATTCAAGTTACATTTTAAAGCGTAAATTCTCCGTTACTTAACTGACTTGGCAATGATTTCATTTACTCATCTGTTTCGTCATTGGGTTTAATACTAGCGTAATTGTTCATGTTCCTATTCACCCTTAGCATTTTGAGAAAACTGCCTAGTACCAATATAGTTTTTCTGTGCCTCCTAAAGATACCGGCATACAACTCTTCGCGTACATCCCTTCTGTCGCTGACGTCAGAATCGATACTAGAGACTGAGACCACCGAAGGCTTAGCCGAGACCGGTTGATGATAATTATTGGTCTCACCGGTGTTAAGAATCACGCAATGCTGATTATTTATCATTTCGATCGCCAACTCCTCGACTTCTTTTTCCTTATTATTTTTTTATGACACAATTCGTTTCTCTTTTTTTAATGTACTATTCGCACAATAATACATATATAATCAACAAATTTCGCAATTTGTCTAAAATGTAAAAATTTAATTTCTTAGATACTTAAAAAATTTTTTTTAACCACAGCTTCTAACAAACTCGTTTTTTTACACAGGTAGTCTCTACCGCGTGATTTCGGAAAGACTGATTAAGAGACCTCGCAAAAGAGATTTTATAGATATGCTAGTACAAATGCGTAATGCAACTTGTAGGAGAGAATAGTGATTAAACGTCCCTGTTTTTACGTCATTCAAACTGTCACTTATCTTGAAAATTTAAGGCAGCTATCTCGTCTCGTTGTCGGTGCTTTATGTACCGAGCGGTCGCGATTACACGATACCAACGACACTACGACAAATCAGTATATTTTTTTTCTCTAAAGCATAAATCGAACTAAGTTTTCTTCAATCGTTGAATCATTGTCGATTAAATTCAAATGGTTATCAGTCTCTCGTATGCTAGCTCCGTAGCGTTCGGGTGTCCTTACGCTCGCGCGCAAAAGTACAATTTCTAATTTCTTCGAAGGTAACGTTTCTTCAACTTCAAACGCATTCGCGTCTAAGAAGACGTCTTAGTCCAAATTTAAATACGGCGCAAATTAAGCACAAATAATTGTTCGTCAGCTGTTTTCACAGAACTCCCGCGTCGATCCAGGAATCCCTCTCAAACTGCAATGAGGGTAAAGTCAACAATGAACAGATTTTGATACTTTTGTCATCGGGTGTGATGCAATGTGGCTGAAAACGCACGTGTCGCAAAGTCTTCCACTATACATCAGTATAGTATGGCGCAGCTTCACTGACGATCCAACGTCAAGCGATAAACTGTAAACAAACGAGAGCGAGCAATGTAAATTTAAACAAATAACACGTAGCGAGTAAATGTGCCATAAAATATTTTTGAAAAACCGTGGCACGTGTCTTTGTATAGTACTAAAAAAAATGTGTAAGGCATATAGCACAAAAATACTCGCAAAATAAAAATAAAATCGCCCAATCAACATGCATCGTAAAATTAATCATCGAAGATGGAAATAATTTTCAATATTTTTTTTTTACATAAATCGAGTCCTCATATTGTTTTACATAAACTTCATCAGTCTTCATAAAAATATTAAAATGTAAACGTCGAAAAGTAAATATTCTTCGAGAGACATTTCCTCGCAAGAATGTATCGAAATAAAAAATTCGAATATGAAATATCATGAAGTATTTTTTCGATAATCTTACCTTAATACTTTTATATGCAAGACGTGTATAAAAAGCGATTTATATAAAAATATCACACGCATATAGATTTATGTAAAAATAAATCATTTGAATGTCATTTGTAAACAGGAAAACGTTTTCAAGATCTCAAGAGCGTGTTTGTTAACTTACACTACCAATCAAAAGTTTGAAATCACAAATAGAATTTAAAAATATTCCAATGAAACACTACTTGAAAGTTTAACTCATGACTTAGTCAATATTTTTTTAATTTGAAAATAATTGGAATTATATTTAACACACACTTGTGATTAACATAACATCGTTTAATTTCAAGAAAAAACTGTGGTCATTCAGTCTTTTTTTTTTAAACTGAGTTGTAAATTAGATGAGTGGAAGGATCTTCTATCAGAAAAATAAATGAATAAACTTATAGTTAGATTACCTAGATTAAAAAAAAAATAATTAAGTCGACATTAAAAGATTTACTTCGACAAAAAAAAGTATCTAATACTTTTTAGTGCTTTTCTTATCAAAAATATTTTCTGCAGAAATTTGAAACATTTTATATTATTTATTGTTTCATTGTAAAACAATAGTAAAATATAATATATTAAATTATAAATATTAAACAGATGACAAAGGCAGTTAAGAGTCCCACGCAGTTCTTGGTGCGTATATATTCTTAATTTATTCCAATATTCTTTACATTAAATCCTTCGCGCGAAGGATTT
>NW_012083202.1:0-1752 GCF_000956235.1 Wasmannia auropunctata
GATGAAATCATGTGGAATCACCAGAAATCACAAAGAAATAATGTGAAATCATTAGAAATCGTAATAAAATCATATGAGATCGGATGAGATCATGTGAAATCACCAGAAATCATATGTAATTAGCAGAAATTATTTTGAATTTTTGTGTAATTACTGGAAATTATGTGTAATCACCATGAAATCTGTGATAAAATCATGTGTAATTACCATGAAATCTGTGTAGAAAACGTAGCTGTATATTGTTTATGTTCTGCTACCTTAGAATTATTTACACTGATTTTATCAGATTTCACATGGTGATTACACATAATTTTCAGTAATTACACAAAAATTTAATGGGGATTTTGTAAGAATTTTATAATGATTTTGGGGACACTGTCCCACGATTACATTAAATGGTTACTTCCTCGACCAATTACTATATATCAGTCTTGAAACACAATCATAAAGCAGAGCTGAAATAATAACATCACAAATTAAATTATATGATCTTCAATTTAATAAAAAAAAATTGTTAATACTGATATAGCTCTCTAAACTTATTTCTCGGAAACTAAATAATTCATATTAATACTGATAAAAACATCTGTTTAGATAATTAAAGAGATAAGAAACACATAATTCATATATTTGTAACTTGTTTGTATATAAAATCTGCTAAAAACAAATTCTATAAACGTGAAAATAATACTAACTCTTATGATTTTCTTTAGTAAATTGTGTGTGTTGAGTAATACTAACATTGGATGTATTATTAATATTTGTTGGATGTTTCCTGACACTGTTTTATTTATATTTTTCTCTCTTATTTTTATCGATTTTGGAGTTTATTTTATCGGACGCTCATTTTTGCTTATATTACGAAAATTTTAAATATTGCACAATTTTAAAATAGTATTATAAAACATGCTATTATTTGATAAAAAACATTTTCTAAATTCTATTTATGTATATTTTTAAAGTTTTATTATTTTAGTTTTTGTTTAATAAGTATACAATGTAATCTAAAAAAAACAAAATAGTGTGACGGTATCGATAATTTTTCCCTGCTAATGTTAAGAGGATGCTGAAAAGTCGAGAATTACCGACAATTGCAGTTGCAAGGATAACTCTGAAATGACTAAACGGATTTGAAATGGCTTTTACAGGATTGAAATAGAGGTAAAATGTAAAGGGGCGAACTACGAATTTGTAGTAAAAACGATCAAAAATTAAAAAAATTACCTTTTTTCGAGTCGTACAGTTATCATAACTTATCACCTGACATAAACATTTCATTGGTACAATAGTTCTGTAGCTCATATATGTATGTACAAAATAAATAATTCGCCCTCTTCGGATTACATGAACGAATACAAGACCTTTTAAACTACGATTAAAAGCGTAAAAAAAAAGATATCGTTACGACTGCAATTTATGATAATTCGTTCGCCCAGTTAAGGTAAAAACAGCAAAAATTGTGTTTAACAGTAAGTGCCGGATTTTTCAAGAGATGGCACTTCAATAAGTTAGATAAGGACCACGTGTTTGAGTAAGATATTGTAAGATATTTTATTTAGAGATACCACTGATACTAAAGAATCTGCTTTATCGACCTCGTGCAAATTATTCCGATATTTTAGCATATATCTTCTTAATAAGCTTCTTGTGGTTATTACCCTGCGAAAATGTTCGATTAAAACCGATTATAAAAAAAGTTATCCGAATCGATCGGGATTTCTGCACCGAAAATACAGATCAGAAGAGCACACG
>NW_012083203.1:0-1986 GCF_000956235.1 Wasmannia auropunctata
ATATATATATATATATATATATATGGATTTCGAAAATAATGAAATATATTTCAACTTCAGAAATATCTCCACGAATCTCGTCATCGACATGCGATGAACAGAATTCGTGGCGAGGGCGGTCGTTTCCATTCAGGTCAAGTGAAGAAGCGAAAGTAAGTGTTACTTTGTATTTTTGTAATACAAATTTGTCTTGTAAAAAAAAAGAATAAGAAACAGCGTCTCATCTTAGTAATTTTACGCATATAAGAGTGTAATGGTTCCAGTAGAGAAAATGCAAACTCCATGATTACCCAGCACATCACAACCTCAACGAGCACCGATAACGTTCATGTAGCAATAGCGGCTGCAAATGTAGGTGTACAATATCACGACACAGACAATATGGCATCTACAATTGTACTTGAAGTAAGATAACAGTTTCTATTCTCTAATCAGAGTCGCTTGTGATTTCGCAGAGATGCGAATTACATTTGCCGTTTTTAATTGTTTGTTGCAGAAGCCAAATATTCCTCTGCAAGATATGATCTCTGATGACAACATTGTTACCTCAAACAATCATTTGATGTAGATATAATATTACAAGTTGGATTGAAAAAAGGGACAAGTATTTTTAAGTTTTTAAACATAAAATTTATGTGTCGATGATTATATTGAACATCTGCATTTTGTAAATATTTCGGTGCGATGTATAGTATATAAGTGTAATTTTTACGAATTATAATTTTTAGATATCTATAAAACATAAAGTTATCCAGCTTTACTATTTACTTTAAATTCCTTAACAAATTTTTACACAGGGTGTTCAGAAAATCGCCCGTAGTACTTCGGGAAGTGATTCGGGCCCCAAAAAGAAAAAGAGCTATATAAACATAGGTCTGGAAATAAGTCGTTTCTGAGTTATAGCCACCTTTATGTTAAAAAAATTGTAATTATACGCGAACTATATCTCCACGTGATGCATCTTGGTTAATGCTAAAATAGTCCAAAATGAAATTATTTCTGTTAAAAAACTATAAATTATGGTTTATAATTATGAAAATTATTATGATTATGACTAAAAAATAAATTACAATTTTTCATAAAGCTACTATATAACTCGAAAACAACTCATTTCCGAACCTGTGTTTATATAGCATTTTTTCCTTCTTTTTGGGTTCAAGAAGTAGCGAATGTCTGAACAGCCTGTATCTTTTAATAATCATTTAATGATCAATGACTATATTAATAAACTAAATTCTAAAGAATAAAAATAGACAAGGATTTAATATTTAATTAATATATTAAATTTTAAATTGTTTAGATTTTTGTTGTTCTTTAACAATTAAAAAGCTAAAATTTATTTGAAATTAACTGCAGAATATGAAAACTGTTCATATTTAATGATCTAATAATATAAAAATATAAATAATATTTAATAAATAATGATTGGAAATCCTAAATTAATAATTATTCAATATTTTTGTTAAATAAAATGAAATTAATTTCTAAATTTCTAAATTAAATTAACGAAAAAATTGTTCTGGAGTACTTTGTGTACATATATATTTACAATCTAGCAGTATTTTACATTTTTATAATAATTTTATACAAATGGATATTTGACAGTTTTGTTCTATTTAACGATATAATATATGATAGAATATATCAAATTAAGTTAATTAAATGTCTAAACGTTGATCTAAACGTTACTTTCTAGGAAAATTTTACTAAAAAGCTATGGTTTACGTTACATATGCAACGTTTTGGAATATAGCTCTAATTTATAGCTTATTATCTCTAGACATAAAAATTAACTTGATATATTTGATATATTCAATTCATTTACGTCATTAAACAGCGTATCGATCATGTAACTTTTTCTCTAGGGCGGAAACATGAAAAGTGAAAACATCGACAAGGGGCTATTAAAGATATCGTAAAAAGTGTGTCGCGTCAGTGTTTTCACTTTTCACGTTTTCGTTTCTAGAGAAAAAGTTACATGATCGA
>NW_012083204.1:0-854 GCF_000956235.1 Wasmannia auropunctata
AGCTTGTATGTAAAAAGGCATCATTGACAGCTTTACACCTACACCCCTCGTGAAATAGTATTAGTATTATAAAACGATAACTCTACAATAAAATATTGTTTGAAAGCAACGTACGGCGTTGCAGAAATTCTTTCTGACGTTTTCGATTAATACAAAGTGTTACATATCGTAATTAACATATCGTTATTATTTAACATTTTTGTTACGTATTCGATAGTAGGGTACGTATAAATGGTACAAAATGAAAGAGAAAGAGACAATTATATCCTCTTCACAGATTGGCCGATTTTCCCAAGTAGTTAATGTTCATTCCGCATCTGCGCAAGCCGTCCGTCAATCTCTGAGCGAGGTCGACGTCCACCCGAGCGAAGTTTCGCACAGCTCGCTCGACGATGAATGTCGAGGCGTTGCGTAGACTTCCGACCATATTCTGCACCAGTCTCTCCCTAGCTGCCTCGTCGAGAGTCTTATTCCAGAAGGTCGAAGCTTGACCGAAGTCGTCCTCGTCTACGGGATCGTAACGGTCCACGTCACCGCTCGCGGGGAACGGCGGCGAGCGAACGGCCGGACATTCCTTCGGTCCGCTGAAGCTGTTCGGATAATAATTCGGTGCGCCGCCGTGATTGTTGACCGGCATGAAACCATCCCGTTGATAATGCATCGCGGAAATCGCCTATAAAATCAGAATATTGTATTAATCGAGAAAGTTACATAATAATTAATAAATATTGTATCTCACACATTAATCGCGAGTAATATGATATAAAGATAAAATATATATTAAGTTTGTGTACAATATGCAAATAGTGCAATATATTAATATAATAGCACTACTAAATATATTAATAAATTAT
>NW_012083206.1:0-1451 GCF_000956235.1 Wasmannia auropunctata
CTCGAAATTGACTTACATTGTTATCGCTCGAATGCCTGAGAGCCCTTCCTTGAGCATCACAAAGAGTCATCCAAACCGGTTGTCACGTCTTATTCCTTTCTGCTGACTCACGCATACACGCCAGGCGATTATCTCCTCGAGACGACATTCGAGGAGATGGCATCGGGGGACAGACAGGGAGGCAAACTACCTTGTTTCGGTATACAGAGAGAACGGCTAATAGCAACGCCCGGGTGTCGCACGCGGCGCAGCAAGCCTATCTAGCCCTCCCAGGAGTTGCCAAGTGTTTCCGCATTGGTGGCGAAGTAATCGCGAAGTTCGAGCCTGTGCTGCAGCTGTAGAGTAAAGCTGCCGGAACTTTCCATAACGTTTCGCCGACTCGAGTGTGTCTCTCGCCAAACGCTTCCACAATGTTCCCGACCGCTGTCAATATACGTGTACACTAATGGGCGATGGTTTGCTCGCGTTTCTGACTTGCAAGTCCCGAGTTTCGTGCTATTGTTAAACGTAAATGTATCGTCTCGCAGCAGCACCGAGTCATGCCGTATATTCTACATTAACTTGGGCTAATTCAGATATAGCTTAGATTTGCGAGCACATAACCAAAATAGCATGCTAAAAAATTTTATAGTGTTTATTCAGAATGAAAACGAAGAGTCAATTTTTATTTCAATTTAAAGAAAGAATTATTCATCTCCATTTAAATTTCAATCATGACGTTCAATATATGTCAATTATAAAAGATAATAAAAAGATAGATAAATAAATCCAATTGTAAGCGTAATATTTCAACACATTTATTTCCTGATGAATTTCTGATTTCATTACAGAGTAACGTGATAATCGGAATATGACTCTCTCTCGCAGCAAAATGACAATGTCACTCGGGTCGGAGCTGTCCTTCCGACCGTGTGTATAACGTGCGTGTATAACACACGCGGTCCATGACTGATCCCCCCCTCCCTTCCCCTGATGCATCGGGACATTCAATCGAAACGTCCGACGCGACGCGACATCGAGATCTGTTCATTAACGAGATCGGTCTACCGCATAATTGAAGAGTTCGTTAAGTGAGCAACGCGCTGGCGGACGCGAGAACAATGGCCATGATTTTCCTCGTAAATCGATTTTCCCGGATTGCCCCCCCCTCTCCCTCCCCCACTTTCCCCCGATATTGGTGTGCTCGCTCACCAGGGTTAATAATCAATCCAATCGATCTCGAGGGAGGCACACACAATAGGAACATAAAGCATGGCCGACTGCCAGCGGAGCGGACTCCTTATTCCTCTCGTTCTCCCTTTAGTCCTTTCTATTTTCCCGACGAATGTATATACGAATGTGTACACAATCATCCTTCTCTTCTCGCTGCCACCGAACAAAAGTATCTAATGCTCACCGGACGAATCCGGTTGCAATTAAAATAACTCGCATGCCCGAGTTAAAATTACGCG
>NW_012083207.1:0-891 GCF_000956235.1 Wasmannia auropunctata
AAAAAAAATGAAGCTATCGATTCCATCTTCAATATCGCAATTATCTTAATTGAGAAACTGAAGTACGAAACAATGTACAAAATTAATCGATATCTTGATATTACAAAGCTCAATAATAATCTTATATTAGCACGCGAAATATAAAAGGATAATATAAAATATATATGTATACCATATAATGCAAGAAAATAATAAAAATTTCTTACTGAAATCGATTTCGGTGTTCTGGCGCGACGAAATATCTCGCGCGCGAACTCATCTTCCCGTGGCCAATTCCGATAATTGAATTCGCGAGCAATAGATTGCTCCGAATCCACCATTGGTCATCCCTTCTCACGTACGATTACGTTTAAATATCGAAAGCGCAGATCGGGAACCAAATACTGGTGCTGCGCAAAGAGTGGGTGAATAATCGGAGGGGAAGGGCAAGTTTCCGAGATTTGTTTCCCGACGGACGTCGCGCGTTGAGCCGACGGTAAGGCTTGTCGGATTTTCGGCTCTCCCGGGCGACGTCCCGAGGGAGGAAGCCGCCTTCGGAATGGCGGCGGCGACGGCGGGCCCGGGACGAGTTTCTGGCACTTTGCAGCTCAGCGTCTGTTGAATATTTGATTGTGGACGCCCCCGACCCCGCCGCAACTTCCACATCGGTCGCCCATGACTCAGTGACTTGGCTGAATGATTGATTGGGCGCGTATCGCGCGAAATAAGCTTTCCCTTTCGTCTTTATACAAATTAAGCAAGTTTCGGAGCTTAATATTATGCTGCCACCTCGCCTTGTAATAAAAAGTAATAATTTTATCATAAAAAAACATTATTTTAAAAAAAATTTTCATTTATAGTATAGAGCAATGAAAAATTCAAATCTGTCAAAAGATCGGAAGAGCACACGTC
>NW_012083208.1:0-897 GCF_000956235.1 Wasmannia auropunctata
CTCTCTCTCTCTCTCTCTCTCTCTCTCTCTCTCTCTCTCTCTCTCTCGCTCTCTCTCTCTCTCTCTCTCTCTTCCCTTTCTGTCTCTCTTTGCCTCATCTGTTTTCCTACTACATCACGCTCTTACTTTCAACGCTCCTCTCCTTCTGCTTAACCAAACACGCTTTAACATTCTCTCTCTCTATTTCCTTTCATCATCTTCCCTTCTCTCTTCTTACTTTTCTCTCTTCCCTACCTATCTCTTTCCTCCTTGCGTCTTCTTCCGACGCTCGCGCGTGCGAAGTACGCGGGACGAGCGCCTGTCAGCACGATCAACAGCATCAGGAACATAGGCAGACGCAGCGGTAGTATCAGCAGCGATCCGAGCCAGCGGCAGCAGCGGAGACATTTAAGCTTGGCCGCGCCAGCGCCTCGCGCAACATCTTCTAACAGGCGCGAGTACCTATTTATAATTCCGTCAAACGTAACGGGGAACGAAAACTGCGATATCGCGATACAGCTGCCTAGGTCAGCCACGAAGAAAAGAGATGTTCAACGTGAGATTCGGCATTGGCCCGAGAGCATGGCACGGCGCGACGCAGCCGCACCTTTAAAACGTAAAGCGTAATTGAGGAATGTGATGAGTCGATCGCGTGCGACGGTCTCGCCGTTCTCAACGTCGTTGTCATCGTCATCGCCCTAAAAGTTCAAGGATTCGGTCCCGGTTGGCTGACCGAACAAACGAATTTTCGGACTCTGAGATACCACATATCTCTATGGGGCGCGACAAATTCGCTCGATCGTATCGCGCTGATCCTTGAGAGCAAACGCCATCGGTAGCGAAAGATTTTCACTTCCTGTTCCTCTCTGTGGGTCTCGCATCCGCGCACTCTCGTCTCTCTCTCTCTCTCTCTCTCTC
>NW_012083209.1:0-936 GCF_000956235.1 Wasmannia auropunctata
ATCTCCATTTAAATTTCAATCATGACGTTCAATATATGTCAATTATAAAAGATAATAAAAAGATAGATAAATAAATCCAATTGTAAGCGTAATATTTCAACACATTTATTTCCTGATGAATTTCTGATTTCATTACAGAGTAACGTGATAATCGGAATATGACTCTCTCTCGCAGCAAAATGACAATGTCACTCGGGTCGGAGCTGTCCTTCCGACCGTGTGTATAACGTGCGTGTATAACACACGCGGTCCATGACTGATCCCCCCCTCCCTTCCCCTGATGCATCGGGACATTCAATCGAAACGTCCGACGCGACGCGACATCGAGATCTGTTCATTAACGAGATCGGTCTACCGCATAATTGAAGAGTTCGTTAAGTGAGCAACGCGCTGGCGGACGCGAGAACAATGGCCATGATTTTCCTCGTAAATCGATTTTCCCGGATTGCCCCCCCCTCTCCCTCCCCCACTTTCCCCCGATATTGGTGTGCTCGCTCACCAGGGTTAATAATCAATCCAATCGATCTCGAGGGAGGCACACACAATAGGAACATAAAGCATGGCCGACTGCCAGCGGAGCGGACTCCTTATTCCTCTCGTTCTCCCTTTAGTCCTTTCTATTTTCCCGACGAATGTATATACGAATGTGTACACAATCATCCTTCTCTTCTCGCTGCCACCGAACAAAAGTATCTAATGCTCACCGGACGAATCCGGTTGCAATTAAAATAACTCGCATGCCCGAGTTAAAATTACGCGTGTACCTACCGCAAGTGCACGAGGTAAAGAAGGAACTCGGATTATACTGGAGTATTCCACCTCTGCTGGCGTGTTTTCTACAACGTTGCATTTATAAACGCGACATAAATGTCCTACGCGTAATGATCATATTTAACATATTTAATGCAG
Organism: Wasmannia auropunctata; assembly: GCF_000956235.1. Lineage (NCBI taxonomy): Eukaryota > Metazoa > Arthropoda > Insecta > Hymenoptera > Formicidae > Wasmannia > Wasmannia auropunctata. The sequence goes on from NW_012083209.1 coordinate 910, forward strand.
AAAACATTTTTAATGCGAGACCGTAGA
>NW_012083210.1:0-1357 GCF_000956235.1 Wasmannia auropunctata
TGTCGTCTCGGAAACGTTCGACTTTGTCAACGCGGATGGTCCCGGATTGACACTCGACATTCTCTTCTTATTAGACGTATAGTTCACCAGATTTTTCCTGGGCCTCAAGTTCCGCACTATTGTGCTCCTGGCAATCGTCTGACTCTTAGGGGACGCTTCGAGTCTACCGTGAGAATGATTCCGCGTTTCCGGAGAGGAGGCTACGTTATCTTTGGTACTCGTATCTGTGGCCAGTGGACGATCTCGCGCGTTCTCGACGGCGTTCTCGACACGCGGCAGACGATTCTGCGGGCAATCCGGGAACACCGACTGCGTAAAGGGACTCCGCTTAAACAGCTCCAACCGTGCGGCGGCGGTGTCCTCGAGGGTCCTCTTCCGCGAAACGTCCGCAACCCTACCGGATCTGGGCGTCTGTCCTTCGTAATTCTGGCAGAGCCCTGCTGTGGTTCGCCTCGGTCTGCTTTGGTCCTTCTTATCACAGCAACAACGGTAGCGCGAGAACGCCGCGTACGTCAGCCCGTCGTGAATGCCACCGGCCCGGAACGCCACCGAGTTCATCGAGTTAATGTAGTCGATGTTCTCCACCAACGGCTCCAGCTCGTACACGTCGTAGTCGAGCGGCTCCGCTTTGATCTTCATGTTCTCGATGTGCACCATCGGCACGCCGACTTTCTCCCTGCCGCCACCCTTCCGCATCCACGACAGCTGACTCTTGAGCGCCGCGTCCGTCTTCAGGCAGTCCACGTAGAACTTGTGGAATTCCTCCAACTTGTAGCTGCACCGATGGCACATTTGCTTCGGCAGTAGATCCATCTCGTGTACCTGGGGAACGCATAGTAAACACGAAATCAGAAGGATCTGCGAGCTACGAGTTTCTCGGAGGATCAGTCACCGGTCGAGGAGGTCGGTGCTCGACGAGTTCATTCGATTCGATCTTTCAAGAATGCTCTTTTACGACCTTTTATAAATTAGAAATTAGCTCTGTGCCGGAAATAATTAATATAATTGTAAATTCAAGTCGATTTTGGCAAATGTAAAATTCTCAAAGATTTACATTTTCATGTTTTTTGCAAGGATTAAAAAACAATCGTGCGCTTTTTTTGTTACACCAAACACCTCGATTATTGCGGAATTGTTGACGGGATGCAATCCCATTTGCAAAATCCCGAGCAGCCGTGGGATTAAACTGTCGAATTGCAGGGAGAGAAAGAGAGGAATAAACGAGTGTGCGTCGTCGCCCGAGGTAGATATACATACGTATGACGAATGACATGCCATACAAGGTTGGAAACTTCCGTTCATTAACATTATCGCTCCCACCGGTCACCCTCGTTAATTGCTTCAGAACGGTTTCATA
>NW_012083211.1:0-1907 GCF_000956235.1 Wasmannia auropunctata
GTGTGCTCTTCCGATCTTCTCAAGTAATGGAAATTTATCAAATTTTTTTTATTGATAAATTTCCATTACTTGAGATTTGTAGAAAATACTTGCTTCGCTTCATGATAAAAGTTTACCATACCGTTTTCAATGCTATTTAAAAAATTTTCTCTCAAAATAAAAATTATTCATGGTATCGAGCAAATTTTTCATATTTATATTTTTTTCATATTTTTAATTTAATTTATAACATTAATTATAATAATTCTATATTACGGAAAGAGAAATTTTTAATTTATTATAAAAAGGTTGTAAAGTTCTGTAGCTACATAATTTACACATTTAACATTTACACGTTATTACATTTAAGTTTCCAGTCTCGTAAGAACGTGGAAAATATTATTCAGCTACTGGTAGAAACTCTTTGTGTCAGAGTAATCGTATCACAGTCATTGTTCGACGCTTCATTGTAATACGAAGACTTCCGCAGGGGCAAAATTACGCTCTTCCGCGCTTCGTCATGTTTTTACCTATCATGCTATGCGTCTCGTGGCGAAATATTCGTGGCAATTGCCGAAAGCCGCAGGAAATAAAAAAAGAGCTATCCCCGAAAGTTTCAGGGTTGCTCAATAAAGAAGCCTTTCATCGCCGATCGAATTCATGGAGCGTGTCTTTACCTCACAAAATTGGCGCGACGATAAAAAGCTTCATGAAAATTTTTGGCGACACGAATTTCGCGATGTAGAACACGACGTATCCCACGCGTCGTTGCTCATCGTCGACGATGCCTCACGACATGCGTCACGCGGTACAATTTTGGAAACTTCAAAGCGAGAATCGAAATCCGGTGTGTGATGCCGGTGAATTCCGATCTCGGTGCTAAAAGCGCATAAAGCGAACACGCTAATCTTCTCTCGAAATATATTTCTCGCATCTGCAGTGCGTCGAAATAACGGAAATTACAGGCGTTGCGATCTATACTTTGACGCGTATCTTAAACCTTACGCCTTGACAGGCTAATGAAAATTTCAGAAAGTTTCGCAGCGACGCGAATTCGTGCTGATCTCATCGTTTCTGTCAATTCCCACGATCCATCGACGACGCGCGTCGCGCGTTCGGGGACGCATTATTTCGATTAGCGGACAACGAGCAGACGTCGATTCGACCCGCAGCCGACCGAATATACGCCGACAGTCCAAATTTCTCCAACATTATGCGTCCAAATGCGTGATTAGCGATTCACGATACGCCATTCACGAGTAGTAAATTCGTGGAAATTCGTTGTTTATCAATACGGTTCTTCCACACTGTTAGCGAATCCTGGTTCATTGTTTGCATGATTATATCGCTCTATGTATAAGTCAACATGAATTTGACTGATTAGCGATGATTTGAGCTCTTCAAATTCGTCAAATAAAAAAAAAACACTGCACCGGCAGTGAACCGACGCGAATAATAAACAACGAATGCGGACTCGTTTCACTCGTTTTATTCACAAATTTCATACGATTGGCGAACTGCGCGCGAATCGCAAATTGCACACATAATCTGGCGCTAACTTAAACGACAACCGGATAGCCGGCACTCGCGCTGACGGTATCGAGAAACGTCGATTTCTCGCACTGCAATGTAACAAATCGACGATTCTTCCCGCACGCAGCACGACGCACAAGACGTATCAGATTATCGCCAGGTCTGCCACTTTCCTGCGTCTCATATCTTAATTTTATTTTTAACAGGCTCGCGGTCGCAGATTCTTCCCGCGGTCACTCGGGGCACTGTCCGGTCGTGGAGAGGGAACTCTACGTCCGATTTGCTCGGTGTAACGACGGAATCCATGTAACCAGAGGCTGGATCACGTGCGATGGATCGATCTATCGAATCTAGCGGCGTGGGAAGATTTTTGAAACTCGATTTCACTTTTACTA
>NW_012083212.1:0-317 GCF_000956235.1 Wasmannia auropunctata
TAGGCATTCGCCATTGCACCTTGTGTATTTCGACTTTAGGCTCAGGCTCGCGGCATTTCCCACGAGACAATTGTTATCGTTGCGCGCTCGTATCAAAATCAATTCATGTCGAGCGTTAACAATCACACGTTTGTAATCCTCACAAAAGCCCAGCAACATGTTGAGCGGCACGCAAAAGTTAAAGTATCCTTCGGATATGTGCGGTGTTAAGGCCCATCCAGCATTATGCAAAATTGCGGCTTTGCCATACGTTAGCGATAAATAGTTCTTGATAGTAGTGGTAATTCCAACTGAGTCGACAAGGCACACAGGGGATA
>NW_012083213.1:0-660 GCF_000956235.1 Wasmannia auropunctata
CGTGACGTTTTTTTGACCGTCCGTCACAAGGGTCGCAACACCTGACCGAGGAAGCGCGGTTTCGGATCCTGCGTCCTCCCCGATTTAGGGAGGCGAGCGTATCCGCGCGCATTGCGTTTTCGATCCTATTGCCGCGCGCTTTATTTAACTTTTTCTCTCCTCGTGAGCGCAACCGTAGGTATAGATCGGTGACATTGGGAAATCGTCTACACCAAGCAGCGAGAAGGAGAGAAACATCGGCCTCGGAACGTCTGGCTCATCGCGGGAGAAACGAAGCACGCAGGTCAGACAATATAGTTCCTACGAACGTTATCTCGATGTTCTCTATTACGAGCTCGTTACTATCGCCGACTACTTTCAGCAATCCGAGAGTAAATACGGAGGCAATGGACTCTCACGATCTGGCCAGGATCGGGTTGCCGACGGCGAATTGTACGGAAGCGAGACGAACGAGCAGGGTCGACGCCAAAGCTCGATAAGGGACATGAACCTAATTTAAAGTCCGCGCTACCGGTTGCGAGCCAGCTGATCACGTGCGACACCGCGATTCGCGGGCGTCGCGCTCGCAGGGCAAGGGCCAATCGGCGCACTATCAGCCGATCGCGTGACACCCTGCTGCCTGCGTGCTGCCGGAAGGACCATCGAGCGACACTTGTGCTG
>NW_012083214.1:0-670 GCF_000956235.1 Wasmannia auropunctata
AGAGAGAATGTAAACGCATGTTTATGCGCGCGTGTAGTCAGCTGATCGTCGCGACGGTCCCGCGTACCGCCTGCCGGCGGACAGTAAGTTGCGCCGCCCCTGTCTACCATCCGTACACGGCCCGTAATTTGCTAACTATTTCTCGTTATAATTTGAAAACTAAGCTTCGGACAAAATTTTTGTAAAGGAAAAATCGTCTTAGAATTGAATCAAGAATACATCTTTTCAAGGACAGGGGTTGTTCTGAATCACCCTGTATATATATATATATATATATATTCAAATTATTATAAACTAGAATTATTACACTTATAGAGTCGTAATATATATATATATATATATATACATATATTACGACTCTATAAGTGTTTTAACACAATAGATTGAGGGAACGCCAATAAATGATTATAGCAAGATCTTGGTGCTTCTAATATCCTTATGTAAATTAGATTACAAAACTATATTAGGAATTCTAGTTTTATAATAATTTGAATTTTATTACAGTAATATCACAAGTTATTATTTCAATTACTTTTGTCAACTATTCTATGATACGGATAATACTTATGTCAACGAGTCAAGCATATAACGTTCTGCTCTGGCAATAAAATTATAAAAAGTTTATTAGTAGAAGAATTTATGTTGCAAATTTAGTATATTTAAATTAATT
>NW_012083215.1:0-535 GCF_000956235.1 Wasmannia auropunctata
AATCGACACGTTCCAAGATAACGCGCGGCTCCCTCGGAGCGCGGCCGAGCGGCGTCGCATCAGCGGGGGCGGCAGAGGCGACGCGTCTCGACATCTGCCGACTTGGCGAGGGCGTCGTCAAGTCAACAGATGGCAAAACGACGACGCGTTCCTGCCTCATTTGCGGCGGCCTAGGCGTGGTTGCCGCTGGAACGTGTCGACTCGCTGGCGAAGGCGTCAGCAAGTCGACACGTTCCAGGATAACGCGCGGCTCCCTCGGAGCGCGGCCGAGCGGCGTTGCATCAGCGGGAACGGCGGAGGCGACGCGTCTCGACATCTGCTGACTTGGCGAAGGCGTCGTCAAGTCGACAGTTATTGTGAGTGAGACGACCACCGAGGCGGCCGCCCACATGCTTCCTCGCCCAGACGGGCATACGCTACAAAACTACCATCCACTACTTTCGCAAAACCGACCGCCCCGAAAGTGGCGATGGAAAAATCCAGCAGCGCTCGCACGGTCCGTTTGTGCAAGATGAGCAGTTTAGCCGTGAAGCGG
>NW_012083216.1:0-485 GCF_000956235.1 Wasmannia auropunctata
TCTCGATACTTTTCTCAATGTTTGCATGTATAACAGTAGTTAGCTCTAAATGCCAGAAGCGTCTATTGTGACGATACTAGGTGGAATAAATCAGAGGCGTCAATTCAGACGGAACTGATGTGTATATTGACAAAATATTGAGAAAAGTCTCGATACTTTTTTCAATGTTTGCATGTATAACAGTAGTTAGCTCTAAATCCCAGAAGCGTCTATTGTGACGGTACTGGTGGAATAAATCAGAGGCGTCAATTCAGACGGAACTGATGTGTATATTGACAAATTATTGAGGAAAGTCTCGATATTTTTCTCAATGTATGTATGTATAACAGTAGTTAGCTATAAATGCCAGAAGCGTCTGTTGTGATGGTACTGGTATAATAAATATCAGAAGCATCTATTTGGATGGTACTGATTGTAAAAAATGTCAAAAGCGTCTATACAGACAATGTTAGTAAATGTTTGAAATATTTATGGTTAAATACTAA
>NW_012083217.1:0-379 GCF_000956235.1 Wasmannia auropunctata
TTCACAAACAGGCTCCGGTCGCGGTGACCTTGTTTGCGACGTTTAATTATTGTCGGTTGATCGACCGAAGTCGGTGGACAGTAGTTGAGTGTCATCGGGCAGTAAGATAATCGGGAAGAAATTCGTTCGGCGGAGCTATGAGTCGGGTGCAATTGGAGCAGCTAAACGTTGAGGGGCTGAGAGAGGTCGCTCGTCAGCATGAGTTAGACATCCGCGGTGCTCGCGCCGCATTGTTTGACCGTATTACGGATTATTTTGAGCGCCAGGGTTGGCCAGAAACCATTACGGTCACACCGCCCGTTATTGAGGATCGTGCGGGGGAGGAACAGGAGCCTCGGACTGCGCGGGAAGAAGCCGGCGTGGATGCGACTGCGGAGCA
>NW_012083218.1:0-430 GCF_000956235.1 Wasmannia auropunctata
TGTTCATATTTATCTTTGACGCGGATCAAATTTCTACCTGGCGATGGTTGCGAACAAATAAGATTTCTATACAGTTAGAAACGATAGCGGTTTGATAGAATAGGTTCAATAGACGGTTTGACAGGCTGTTCGATTGGACAGACAGACGGTTCGACAGGCGGTTCGACAGAACATCGGTATCGGTTCGACTGGCGGTTCGACAGAACAGCTGTGTCGGTTCGACAGATCAGCGGTATCGATTCGATAGAACAGGGGTATCGATTCGATAGGCGGTTTGATGATGGTTTCATTCTATGTGTCTTCGTGACATTGCTATGACATTGAGATGCGTCGAATGCTGACACGGTCATTTTTTATCTTGACCCGTATGAAATATCTAACTAATGATGGTCGCAAAAGTATATGATTTTCTTTATAGTTAAACTAATAG
>NW_012083219.1:0-857 GCF_000956235.1 Wasmannia auropunctata
TCGCGAATCCTCAATTTAACGGTAAACGTGAACAAATACAATCCGATGCACGCGGGATGCTACGTCGAAGTGCCGTGGGAGATAGCGACGAAACGAGCGGTGGTCAACATGCGCTCGACGGACAACAACGCGTGCTTCGCGTGGTCGGTGGTCGCTGCTCTGCACCCCGTGGAAAGACACGCGGATCGGGAGTCGTCGTATCCGCATTACGAAACGGTGCTCGAGTTCGCGGGTATCGAGTTTCCGATGACTCTAAAAGACATTACGAAATTCGAACGTGCGAACGACGTGTCGATAAACGTGTACTGTATCGAGAAGGAGGGGGGTGAACTATCTGTTCTTCCGATACAATTGACCGGTCGAAAGATGGAGAGGCATGTCAACCTGTTGCACATGCAGGATCCACGAGACAGCAGCATCGGCCACTTCGCGTGGATAAAAAATCTGTCCCGCCTCGTGAGCTCTCAACTCAGCAAGAAGCAACACAAGAAATTCTTCTGCGACAAGTACGTATCGAGAAAATACTAAAATAGAATGTTGTAAAAAAGACAAAAATTAAGTAAGGTATTTTGTGTTTACAGATGCCTGCATTACTTCAGCTCGCAGGAACGACTGGATGCCCACACCGTGGATTGCAACGAGCTGAACGAGTGTGCGGTAGAGCTGCCGAAAGAAGACGCGAAATGGTTAACGTTCAGCAAACACGGTAACAAGGAACGTGCACCGTTCGTCGTGTACGCCGACCTGGAGTGCGTTCTAGAGAAGATGGACCCGAATCTGCCTGAATCTCAACACCACAAGGTACACAGTATCGGATACTATGTGCACTGCTCGTACAACGACGCGCTATCGATGTA
>NW_012083220.1:0-349 GCF_000956235.1 Wasmannia auropunctata
TACGGCCAATAAACAACCCCTAGTGCCGATTAAAGGTTTCTAACAGCGCCAAAAATGATTTGTAACATTTGCGCTTTGGCACACTACAACATATTAATGCCGAGAGCTTGTGAAAAAAAAGCCAATTGGATTGATGTTTCGAAAGACACCCTTATGGCCAATAAACAACTCCTAGTGCCGATTAAAAATTTCTAACAGCGCCAAAAATGGTTTGTAACGTTTGCGCTTTGGCACACGACAACATATTCATGCCGAGAGCTTGTGAAAAAAAGCCGATTGGGCTGATGTTTCGGAAGGCACCCTTACGGCCGGTAAACTACCCCTAGTGTCAATTAAAAATTTGTAATAG
>NW_012083221.1:0-346 GCF_000956235.1 Wasmannia auropunctata
TTTGTATATACGTTTCTTCGTTTTTCTGCATTCCAAACGATAAGGACGTAGAAATTAGCCAATACATACAAACGCGTGTCTATTCCAATGTACTATCTAAATTGCAAAGTATTACGAGCCCGCGAAGCCACGTGATGTTGAAAATCAAAATAAATCGACAACTGTTCTTTTGCAAAATAAGGGAGTCCTGAGCTGGTTGATACATGGAGCATGCTGATACATTCAAAATTGCTGCAAAATGACAAACGGTAATATCCATTCAATCCATTCCATTAATAAAAAATCCGTGTTATGTTGAAGTTGTGGCTGAGTCGAATTCATTGTTGCCTCTTTTCCGCGATGCCAA
>NW_012083222.1:0-621 GCF_000956235.1 Wasmannia auropunctata
AGACGTGTGCTCTTCCGATCTAGGAGTTTTACAACGCCGATGTGCAGAAACTCCTGAGGAAACGCAATGTCAATCATTATTCCACGTATTCGGTGCTGAAGGCATCGATAGTCGAGAGGTTCAATCGCACGCTCAAAAACGATATGTGGAAGATGTTTACGCTCACCGGCGCGTACAAGTGGGTCGACGCCCTGCTGGGTCTGGTATCGGATTACAACGCGCGCAAGCATCGGCATGCGTCCCGCCGCCGTGACTCCCGCGATCGCCGAGAGACTCTTGAAAACGGTGTACAGCGCGATAAAGATCGCAGGTCCAGCGAGATTCAAAGTGGGCGATTCGGTACGCGTGAGCAAGTATAAGACGATTTTCGAGAAGGGTTACACGCCAAATTGGACCACCGAGGTGTTCAAGATCGCGAAAGTACAGCGTACCAATCCCGTGACCTATTTGTTCGAGGACTATCGCGGAAAATCCGTCGCCGTGGGGTTCTACGAGCACGAGTTGCATCGCGCGACGTATCCGGACGTGTACCTCGTGGAGAAGGTGCTGCGCAGGAAAGGGGACGAGGTGTACGTGAAGTGGTTGGGATTCGATGGATTGCACAATTCGTGGATACACAAA
>NW_012083223.1:0-561 GCF_000956235.1 Wasmannia auropunctata
TAATAACAGATTTATTGGCCGTTCGGAACGGCAATAATAAACGGTGAAAAAAAAAAGAAACAAGATAATACCGTAAGAATGTCGGTTCGGTAAGAAAGATAGGCGACCCAATGGATCCCGCGCGCGGGGAGTCCGGTGGCGCGATAACACTCCCACGTAGCAAAAGAAACCGACAAGTAATCGACATAAACTTCGGCCGGAAACGAAAAGAACGCATATGAAACGCGACGGCGCGATAGTACAATAACGTGCGGGGCTCGGTACGACGCGAGTACCGAGGTCTAACGACAACAATTATTATCGCGAAAATCAGTCGTGAATTTACGCTTCAGATACTTGTACGAAAACGAAGTTGACAGAAACTTGACACACACCGATACGCGAGGAAATCACGCGCAAGGTCACGCTACAGCGCGGCGCGCAACCTCGTGATTCCGCGTACTCACTCACACTTACGCTAACGCTCGCGCGCTCGGGCGCGAGGGCTTTGCGGCGAACTCGCGACGACGATCTCCGGGTGGCTCGATACGCGACTCGCGACACTCCCGATCGCTCACGGCA
>NW_012083224.1:0-548 GCF_000956235.1 Wasmannia auropunctata
AAGTGTCGCGAAAAAGAGTCACCTGCAGACAAGGCACTACACAAAGCGCTGATGTGATTACCACAGCACTAAATAAATAATGACGCAACATTAAATAAATAACCTCAGTACATACAATAACCTCAGTACAAAATTTCTGCGATGAAAACCGCTCACGAAGTTAGCGCAGCGAGAGAACCAATAACCGTCGCGGAAAAGAGCCAACAATAAACTTCGAGACTTTAGAGATTTCGATAGATTCGACTATCGATTTAACATGCACTTTTTTAGATAGGAAAAAACAGTTGTACAAAATTAAACAATGAAACCTAAGTGGTACCATCCCTTATTTGTTAAGAAAAACCTAATTGCTATCTCTTTTTGTATTTTAAAATAAAATTTAATATGTATAATCTCCTTTTTTGAACAAAAAACAGTTGTACAAAATTAAATAATGAAACCTAAGTGGTACCATCCCTTATTTGTTAAGAAAAACCTAATTGCTATCTCTTTTTGTATTTTAAATTTTGGTTTCTTAGATCGGAAGAGCACACGTCTGAACTCCAGTC
>NW_012083225.1:0-555 GCF_000956235.1 Wasmannia auropunctata
ATACATATTTTTCTAACATTTAAATAAAAAACTTTTTCATATTTTTAATTATAATATTTTCTTAATTTTCCTCCTCTTCCTTCTCTATCGCGTACGTGCGCAACGGGAGCGATAAGCGCGGGGGTGGGACGGTGGATTGGGACGGTGGGCCCGTGCGCAACGGCGGCAGCGGCGAACGCGGCGGCGAACGCGAGCGGCGGCGGCGAACGCGGCGGCGAACGCGGCGGCGAACGCGAGCGGTGCGAGCGCGGTTCCCCTCTCCCCGCGATACCCGCATCAACGACGGGGTATCCCTCTTCCCCGCGCATCCCGCATCTACGACGCGGTTCCCCGTCCCCGCGGATCCCGCACCCACGACGCTGTTCCCCCGTCCCCGCGCATCCCGGACCCACGACGCGGTTCCCCCCGTCCCCGCGCATCCCGGACCTACAACGCGGTTCCCCTCTCCCCGCAACACCCGCACCCACGTCCCCGCGGTCAGACCAGCTGATCGAGCGGCTTTCCGCGGCTTCCCCCTCCCCGCGGACCCCGCATCAGACCGTGAACGTTACTGAG
>NW_012083226.1:0-522 GCF_000956235.1 Wasmannia auropunctata
CGACCACCACCGCGTCCACTATCGCGTCCTCGGCTTTGGCGTCCGTGGCTGCGGCTCTTCTGCCATCTTTTTGCTGAAACAAATAAAATGTTTCATAGTGAGATCAATATATGAAATTTACACGCGATCAACGTCATTATCATGCGAGCGAAATATAACGTTAAATTGTTTTTTATTTTATTTATTTATTACTTACGTCGTTCTATTTGAGATAATGGCGGTCCCGGCGGTTGCGATGCTGACGGCCCCGGTGGCTGCGATATTGGCGGTCCCGGCAGTTGCGACGCTGACGGCCCCAGCGGCTGCGACATTGGTGGCCCCGGCGGCTGCGACGCTGACGGCCTTGGTAACCCCGGTTGTTGAGGTAACCCTGAGGGCCGAGTTATGTCTGCGAGTTGTCGCCGCAGACTTTCTACCTCGGCCCTCAGAGCCGCTGTTTCCTCGTTATTATTTTCTCCGTCTTTCATTATACTGAAAAGAAAATAATTTTAACATATTTATTATATTAAAATATGTAATTTA
>NW_012083227.1:0-434 GCF_000956235.1 Wasmannia auropunctata
AATCGGGCAAAAAAAATGCATACACCTTATTCGCTTGTGCATCAAATGCACTTATGGACATCGCTATTACAGCATTGTGATCGGAAAAATATAGACTTTTTCACAAAATAGACATTTACCGATAATATTCATATAATTAAAAGATATAATAATTTATTGCTATAGAAACGTTATCCGTCCGGTAAAGGATACACTGTAGCGTCTCTGTAAATACAAAAATATTTCCTGACCGTTATGTAGCGAAAAAATATACTTGGCGGGAGACGCTACCGCGTCTCCTGATAACGTATCTTCGGACGATGAGACACGCCACAGTTTACGCAAAAAACTTCCATACCACACAAATTTTAATTTATCAATAAATATTGCACGTGTATTCCTATACTTATATTTATGTTATACTACAATAAAATTAGGAATAATTTACTGCGTAT
>NW_012083228.1:0-618 GCF_000956235.1 Wasmannia auropunctata
TAGCAAACGGTGTACAATAGAAATTCGGGACTTTGACCATGATTATTGTTATATTTTATACTATTTATTGGCGAATAGTGACTTTCCAAAAATCGCGATATCTCGGAAACTAAGCATCGGAGAGAGCTCGGAATTATACAGGGACGTATAATCGGTAGCAAAAGTTAAAATTTTGAATAGTGAAAATTTCGTTTAAAATTTAAATGAATAAATAATAAGTTGAATAACAAAATTTTGTGTTGGTTAGACTCGTTATAGGCCCGCAATTGATTTAGGCTAGTCTGGGACTTGTTATTAATTTATTTGGTTATTCGGATACTTAAAATAATATGATGTTCTGGTAGCATCGGTTATGCGCGTTGTCACTATTAGTAATAGGACTATTATAATGATATTCTACGCCTGCCTCGGCTTATTTCGCAAGTTACAGCGTGGAATTGAATTTATCGTAAGATTAAACTTATCAAATGGTAACTGGATTTATCGAATGGTAATCGAGTGGTAACTAGATTCATCAAATGGTAATTAGATTTATCAAAAGGTAATTTCTCGAGAGTCGGTATTTCACTACCGTCGGTATTCTCTAATGGTAACCTTATCGGCCCTAGTTGACGTGAA
>NW_012083229.1:0-709 GCF_000956235.1 Wasmannia auropunctata
AATCACAGAAGTCAAGCAGCGTTGACGGCAGTCGTGCCTTGGATGGGTGACCGTTAGTTGAAAAAATGCGATTAAAACCGATTTAAAAAAAGTAATCCATTTCGATTGAGATTTGTGTCCTGAAATAATATGCGTGCATTGAAATGTTGTATTAATCCTTACATTCGTCATAAATTCGAGTTTGGTTTCGAAAATTTTTTCTTGTTATTGGTTTGATTAATTCTATATTACATTTAGAATAATAAAATATATATAAAATTGTATTATTAGTTGAACTATACAAATTAATTTTGACATAATATATTCATATATCAATCAGTAAATTTTGGATCGACAATTGCTTTTTTGTACGAGCAATCGTCGAAGTTTGGATTGACATAGATTCCTATCACCTGATACTAATCCGTATAAAATGGTTTATATCCGATTTGAATGATTTTAATCCTTTTTGATACCGTATTTTCGGTGCAGAAATCCCGATCGATTCGGATAACTTTTTTTATAATCTGTTTTAATCGAACATTTTCGGCAGGACTCAAAAACGAAGTTTTCGTAGGCATCCACAGCCGCTTCCGGGGTGTTAAATTTCAATCCACGCATTTTGTCTTTTATGTATGGGAATAAAAAGAAGTCACAAAGTGCCAAGTCGGGACTATAAGGCGGATGAGTCATCAATTCTGTTCGTGAAGCGACTAAAAACTCTGATGTT
>NW_012083230.1:0-455 GCF_000956235.1 Wasmannia auropunctata
CTGGAGTTCAGACGTGTGCTCTTCCGATCTTGATAGCTTTTAGACCATTTACTTTTCTATTTCTTTGTTATTATATTCATGTTTCATTAATTTTATTTTGTTAAGCAATTATGTAAATGTCATAATTTTTCTGTATTGTCGATAAAGACTGTGGAGCGTATCGTATATCGCTCACGTGTAGTAGAACGCATCGCGTCTCGCTCGCACACCACGCAGGCGATGCGAGCGAGCGCGAACGATACTTTGGCGACGCCGCGCAAGTAACATCGCCGAAATACACGATCTAGCGCGGACCATAACGAGATCCCTCCGATTAGCCAATCGATACTCGAAGGATGCGCGGGTCGCGATTGGGTAATGCATCAGGAGCGGGGATGCAACGCGACGAAGGTACTATATATATGACAACCCTTCGGAGGTTTTCTCAATCTCAATCGTTCTCCTTGACCTCGGAT
>NW_012083231.1:0-457 GCF_000956235.1 Wasmannia auropunctata
TAGAACATGGAACAAGTATCGATCCTACCGATTCGCCTCGCTGACACGAAAAAGGAGAAGCATGTCAATTTACTGTACGTGGAGAAAGATGGTGTGGGACATTTCACATGGATCAAGAATTTGTCCCGCCTCGTTAGCTCGCAACTGAGCAAAAAGAAGAATAAGAAATACATTTGCGATAGGTATGTATAATAAAAATTTTAAAAATGTTTTGAAATAAAAATAAACAATTCAACAATGTAAATAAATTGATTTTTCAGATGTCTGCACTATTTTAGTTCGAGCGAAAAGTTGGAGGTCCACACTATAGACTGTGGAGAAATGAGCGAATGCGCGATCAGGTTACCGAGCGAAGACGACAAGTGGCTAAGTTTTAACAACTACAGCAGGAAGGAACGTGTCCCGTTTGTCGTATATGCCGACCTGGAATGTATCCTGACAAAAATGGAGAGAGATC
>NW_012083232.1:0-320 GCF_000956235.1 Wasmannia auropunctata
TTACATAAAATATTTACTATCAATAAATAATGTATTGTTAGCATGAATTGCATGCATTATATTTCCATGAGTTTATATATAAAAACCGGGCGCGCCAAGTATGCTACTGCTGGAGATTTCTTCCTATTTTTGATTTTTCTGTCACGTAATTTGCTACTTGTTATCGAAATCCCTTTTTAATTACTGCGGTTCTCATTACGCTATTTATTGCATTTCTTGTTTTTATTTTTACGTATACATTGAAAATAATACAACTTGGATTTTATTTGTTTAATTTGATATAATATATTTTTTCCAAGTATATTATTTTTTTAAATTTT
>NW_012083233.1:0-466 GCF_000956235.1 Wasmannia auropunctata
ATGTCACAACCTCGTCCAACAGAAGTGTGATTCTGAGGAACGCCGGCTGGGACCCGCTCACCAGCAACGAGGGATTCTTCAATTTTTGCGTACCTCTCTATGCGCTGCTGGGATTCTGCGAAGATTACAAACGCGTGGTGATTAACGCTCGTCACGAGTTGATCCTTATACAATCGCGCAACGACAACAATTGTCTGACGGGAGATCAAGCGACGGAACCCTGGATTGTCGAAGATACAATGGCGAATGCCGCATGTGTTACTGAACGAAATAAACAAGTTGTCGATGCTGCGCGCTCTGGAGAGCGGGCGCTACCTGAGCATGGCTTTTCGCTCGTGGGATCTGTACGAGTTTCCGCTGTTGCAGCAGACGACCAAGCATTCGTGGGCCATAAAAACCGCTACTCAGCTCGAGAAGCCGCGATACGTCATCTTCGCTCTGCAAACGGGTCGCAAGAACGTCATGA
>NW_012083234.1:0-419 GCF_000956235.1 Wasmannia auropunctata
TATCTGCGGCTCCCGGAGACCTTGTAATATTTCACCCGTCTCACCGACGTCGCAACAGCCACAAGAGGAGGACCACAAGGACGGAGAAGCCACGCATACAGGTCGTATTTGAGTCCGCGTTCCTTTACACTAGTTGAGAGCAATTAAGCTGCCGAGCTTCATTCCAGGTTCCGGTGCGAGTCAGCTAAGGCGAAGACGAAGGGGATGGCCACTCTACGCCCCAGATCGGGCGAGAGACCCCGTAGTCGGCAACGCGACAGGGCGCCCCGGAGGATCAGACCGGCAGCCAGGGACGGCCCCTCAAAATAAGCGGTTCCGGAGGGTGAGCTGCCTGAGCGTGCCAACCCGGGGGCGCACCTGATGGTACCGCCGACGAGAAGGATACCGCCGCTAATTGAATGTCGCGCGCGGGGACGCAG
>NW_012083235.1:0-587 GCF_000956235.1 Wasmannia auropunctata
TGCCGTCCGACTCTACCGCTCTCGCTGCGTATGCATGCGCTCGCCAAGACACGACGTCCCACCGCTGGTTGCACTTACCGGCCGCTTGCCGTCGACGAGCGGTGGGGCGGTGCACGAGTGGTGGTACGGTGCACGAGTGGAGGGGCGCCTGCAGTCAGCGTTAACATTAGGCGGACGGATGCACGTTTCCTCGCCAATCTCTAAATATTAATGTCTCTTTAACAATATATTCCGTAAAAGTCAATTAGCGTCGTCGAATGAAATAAAATGAAACAGAAAGTTTGTACGCGTATCCGATTCTCGGCGCATAAGCTATGCCAATACTGCACCCACATAGAACGAAAACCTCCAGTGGACGTCCATTAGACGTATTTCATGGAGATTTGGAACTTCCAGTGGATATCCATTAGACTTCCATTGGACGGCTATTTAAAGTCGATAGTTCCCCTTTGTGCACGTCTACTGGACTTCCATTAGACATCTCCATAGATGTCCATTAGACGTTACATGGATTATTAATATAAGATTTATGGAGCATTGATGAATGACACATTAACGTTCAGTGGATCATTAATATAAGATTCATA
>NW_012083236.1:0-399 GCF_000956235.1 Wasmannia auropunctata
TTACAACTTTTGTCTGAAACATTTTTTCCTAGTGTGCTTATTTTTCGAGATATTCGACTGGATGGATTAAAATGGTCCACCCTGTATATAAAACCTGCAAAAAACTTCCATATCGCACAAATTTTAATTTATCAATGAATATTGCATAACATGTATTCCTACTTATATTATACTACAATAAAAATAGGAATTATTGACTGCGTGTATGCGTCTTTCACTATTTCAGTCTTGAAACTAATTCATATTCAAATTCGTATTCAAATGCTTCGCAAATATTGTCTGATAAGATAAATTTGATATTCTACGACATTCAAATTTTACTTTGTAAGTGTTGTCTAGCCGTGCGCGATAAAAACGATTCATAGTTATACATCCGCAGAATATTGCAAAAATAGATTT
>NW_012083237.1:0-311 GCF_000956235.1 Wasmannia auropunctata
ATCCTAACGTTAAATTTGTAAAGGCTAACGAAACTGATGCTGTGGAACGCAAGTTTCCTTATCGAGAGGCCATTGGTTCCTTAATGTTTTTAATGGTCGCGACTAGACCTGATTTAGCATATATTATAAGTGTGTTGAGCCAATTTGCTGAAAAACCGGGTAAAACTCACTGGGATGGAGTCAAACGCGTATTGCGTTACTTCCCTGGTAAAAAAATTTTTCTGAATTTGTCTGAAAATTTCGCTGAAAATGCCTGAAAACATTTTTCAGGGATTTTTAGTAAGATTCGGAGCCTTTTTCAAGGAAATTCA
>NW_012083238.1:0-390 GCF_000956235.1 Wasmannia auropunctata
CAACATCTGCAAGTTCAGAAAGAGCGTTTTCCTCAGCAGGAAATATTGTTACGCGTAAACGAAGCTGCCTAGCTCCAGATACAGTCAACCTTTTAGATTTTTATATGAAAATAAACAATTTCTTTTTAAATAAAATTTATGACAATTAGATAGACGTATTAGTAGATATATATGCATTTTATATATTAAGTTATGTTTTAAAATACTTTTATAATACTATATTATAAAAATACTATATTAAACTATTATATTATACTTTTACTATTATAACTATTATATTACACTTTAAAATATTATATTATAAAAATACTTTTTACACGCACACACACACACACGCACACGCACACGCACACGCACACACACACGCACACGCAACTGAGTCGACAAGGC
>NW_012083239.1:0-349 GCF_000956235.1 Wasmannia auropunctata
TTGAGATATTCGAAAGCGACAAGCGTCGTTCGAAAGAGCACGAATAGCGCCCGTTTGTACCACCCTTCAAATCGTTTGTACTTCAACCGGACCGGAAATACAAATTTTTCAAAGTACGCACAAGAGGTAGTTTGGACAATCTTTGAGATATTCGAAAGCGACAAGCGTCGTTCGAAAGAGCACGAGTAGCGCCCGTTTGTACCACCTTTCAAATCGTTTGTACCTCAACCAGACCGGAAAGTACAGGGTTTTCAAAATACGCACAAGAGGTAGTTTGGACAAATCTTTGAGTATATTCGAAAGCGACAAGCGTCGTTTGAAAGAGCACGAATAGCGCCCGTTTGTACCA
>NW_012083240.1:0-547 GCF_000956235.1 Wasmannia auropunctata
GTCGGTATCATGAAGCCACTCGGGAGATAACTAGGGACATACGATCCTTTGATACCCGAGAGCCCGTGTAGAGAACGTCGGGACTTCGAGTCGTTCGCTCTACTGAGCGAGTAACGCCGAGCGCGTAAAATCAGATGCGACGTCATCGCGATGCGCGTAGTAATATCCGCGCCTGAAGAAGGGCGGATCCTGCGATTTAATGGAAGATTTATTTGATTGGCCGATGAAGGACGGCCATGTTCTCTCTTTCCGAGGGAGGAGCGTTACTATCCGGGCACGTCCGGAAGTTTCGCGCCTTCCTTGGAGTCATTTGTCTTTCGACTCTCCGATGAGTCTGACGAAGTTCTGGCCGCGTGATAAAACCGCCGTCGTTAATTCTTTTAAGTACGCGATACGCGATAAAGCGACGCGATTAATTCCGCGTAAACGCGAAGACCGTTCAAGGTGATAATTAAACCAGTCGGGTTCACCGTAATCTGGTAAATCTCGTTATTTCCGACAGCCGTAAAAGCATAAATTGCAGAGCGTTGGGTTAAATTATCCGGAA
>NW_012083241.1:0-306 GCF_000956235.1 Wasmannia auropunctata
TTAGCTCTAAATGCCAGAAGCGTCTATTGTGACGGTACTGGTGGAATAAATCAGAGGCGTCAATTCAGACGGAACTGATGTGTATATTGACAAAATATTGAGAAAAGTCTCGATACTTTTCTCAATGTTTGCATGTATAACAGTAGTTAGCTCTAAATCCCAGAAGCGTCTATTGTGACGGTACTGGTGGAATAAATCAGAGGCGTCAATTCAGACGGAACTGGATGTGTAGTATTTACGAAAATATTGAGAAAAGTCTCGATACTTTTCTCAATGTTTGCATGTATAACAGTAGTTAGCTCTAAA
>NW_012083241.1:8033-8472 GCF_000956235.1 Wasmannia auropunctata
TATAGAGTTTCCAAACTTAATAACAGCCAGTCGTAGGAAAAGTGTTCAAATTATTGGAGGAAATTGTTCTGATCACTGGCGCTGTATTTTCTTTGATGGAATCAAACTGTGTGTATATGATAGCATACCAGATTGTACATATGATAAAATGACGCCAAAAGAAAAAAATTATATTAGCATTCGTTTTCCACAAATAATACCTACCGATATAAGCTTTGAAAAAGTTCAAATGCAACCGGATGGTATTGTGGAATATATGCTGCGGCTTTTGCAACGGATATAGTATTAGGTAGAAATCCTTGCAAAGAAAAGTATTCGAATGACGTTGAATCTATGAGACGTCATTTTATAACTATCGTACAAGGCCGTAAACTATTACTTTTTCCGAGGCAATAAGTATTTTTTTCTAAATATATATTATTTCAAAGAACATTGTTAT
>NW_012083242.1:0-666 GCF_000956235.1 Wasmannia auropunctata
CGGACCCGCCGATGGGTTATATCTACAAACATCGGTGCAAGAGATGACAGTGATGACGAAAGTAGAGTACTATCTTATGTGTAGCTAACGAAAGTAGCGGCAGCGCTGGACTATTTTATATAATACACTTATTTTTATACAATATATACTTGTAAACATATATTTGCGCAATTAATACTACATCCTTTCCATGGCGGCGCGGCAGCGAAAAGGGTGCGAGCAACGGGTGGGAGCGAGAGCGCGAAGGAGACCGCGTAAGCGACAACGCGCTATGGGCACGCTATGCATGCGCGTAAGCGAGAACGCGCGGGAGTGAGAACGTGTGAAAGCGTAAGTGCGAGGGAGACCGCGTAAGCGAGAGCGCGCTATGCGTGGGAGGGAGAGCGCGCTATAGATGGAACGCTATGCGTGCGCGTAAGCGAGAGCGCTACGCGTGGGAGGGAGAGCGCGCTATGGGCATGCTATGCATGCGCGTAAGCGAGAGCGCACTATACGTGGGAGGGAGAGCGCGCTATGGGCGCGCTACGCGTGGGAGCGAGAGCGCGCTACGCGTGTGCCCGAAAACGCGGCCCGCGACTGCGCGGGGGGTGCGGGGGTGCGGTGGGGGTGCGATGGGGGTGCGGCGGGGTGCGGTGGGGTGCGGGGGTGCGGCGGGGTGCGGTGGGG
>NW_012083243.1:0-742 GCF_000956235.1 Wasmannia auropunctata
ATCGGTCTGCCTTGCCAGCCCGCTCAGAGATGTGTATAAGAGACAGATTCAGCACGACTTATCATAGTCTCTTCTCGCGACGCAACAAGATTCGTTCCATAATTCTTCATCCTCCTCTTATAATCGTTCACCCACTCAGTAAACATAGTCTTTCTTATCATGTTCGCCATCAATTTCACATACAATTGTCTGCCAACGATTATATTATACAAATCATCCAACGTACAAGTCGTATTGTGTTTTTCCTTCCGTAATATTTCCAGATTAAATTCCACAAGCAAATCCTTCACTCGCCGCCCTTCTTTGTAAAGATTCGAATTTTTATTTGATTCTTGTGATTTCAAATACGATTGTATAACTCCAAGCAACAATTTTAGCTGTCGCGCCACTGGATGATCAATACTCCAAATCTCCTCCAAAATATCCGACAATGAATACATTAACTCAGACTGGTCCATGACTACTCGTTGAAATAGTCGGAGATCCGCGAGGATCACGAAAAATATTCAATATCTCGTCGTCGTTATCCTCACTCATAATGTCAAAATACTAACTACTAACAACCCATCACCGCTAATCTCATATATAAGGCTCTTCCCACCAAAACATTATTGACATAATTTTTTTCTGGACGACTTACTTAAAATCGATAGAATAATTATCTTACGAATGGTAAACACACATCATACATTAACTAGGTAAACAAAATTAAAGCGCGTAAATTGCCTCATCGACCTTTGAA
>NW_012083244.1:0-348 GCF_000956235.1 Wasmannia auropunctata
GTAATATATTGCAAGTGTCTTCTTAATGCTTAAATCTAACATGGAATAATTTTCTCTTCGTAATAAGTTTAGTCGTAGATAGTTACATCACGATAGCTACAGTAAGAGTAAAAAGCAAGACGACATAAGCATTAAACGATACAAGCTTGAATGACGTTAGTAGATATAATAGGCGGGTTCAACTCCATGGGGGCGTACGAGGGGGGGTGGAGGGGCGAGGGGGGTCCGGCGAGGAGGGGGAAACCGGCTCAGAACGTTCACGGTCTGATGCGGGGTCCGCGGGGAGGGGGAAGGCCGCGGAAAGCCGCTCGATCAGCTGGACTGAGTCGACAAGGCACACAGGGGATA
>NW_012083245.1:0-425 GCF_000956235.1 Wasmannia auropunctata
TGGTTTAGTGCATTTGACCGGACCCATCTACGGACATGTTTTCGACCCGCTGAATCCGAATTTGAGGTCCGTTGGGCTCGGTCAGGTTCCAGATTTTAGTAAAATGCAAAAACCCCCAAAATATGAAAACTGCATTACAGCGATGAAAAATTTTGTTGACCCGGATCAAGTATGATTTTATGTATTTCGATCCGCTGAATTTGAATCTGAAGGTTAATTAGCCCGTTGAGCCATCAAAATTTGAAAATCAGCGAAAACCGAAAAATTGCAAAAATCATGAAAAACCGAAGTTATAGAGATGAAAAAAATCTTATGTATCTTGTTCCACTGCATTAGAATTTGAAGTTTATTTGGCCCATTAACATGTTAAAATTCAAAAAATCTCAAAAAAGCAAAAAAGATCGGAAGAGCACACGTCTGAACTC
>NW_012083246.1:0-437 GCF_000956235.1 Wasmannia auropunctata
TTCCTGATAATTGGCGGCACGAACTTTCGAAGTCGCGCGTCCTCCTCGCATGCGAATTAATATTTCCAATGGACCAATGACGTCGGTGATAACCAGCCGCGGGAGCGCAGCGAGTGCCGCGCGGGAACGAGGAGGGAAAGGGGAAGGACGCACGGGAAAGATTTTCGCCGATGGAGGAGAGCGCGGAGCGTATTAAGAGTGACTTAAATTAATAACGCTCGCTATTTCGGAGTCGCTTCCAGGCACCGCTAACCCGATTAGTAGCCGAATGCAGTAGCAGTAGCAGCAGTGGCAGAGCGGAGAGAGAGAGAGAGACAGAGAGAGCGCGAAGTGAGATAACGTGGGCATAAGTAATTCATCGGCCGATCTCGCGGCGTGACTGGCTGGCTATGGTAGTGGCGCAGTAATTATGGAAACTTCGACGTTACGTCAGGCTT
>NW_012083247.1:0-328 GCF_000956235.1 Wasmannia auropunctata
TTATTTTTTATTTACTTTTTTATTTTATTATTTATATTTATTTTATTTCCGGTCTAGTTTTTGGGTGGAAAGTGATCCAAAGGGAGTCAAGATGCTTGGATAATTTTTTCTATGCTGTAGCTATTGTGCAGTTTGTGAGGGTCCCTTGTCAGACCGCCACGTATACCGCGTTCGACGAACATGACCATATCTATAAGCAATTCAAAATTGATTTGCTTGTGTTTTAACATCGCGTCCCACGTAAATCCGGGTAGAGTATAATAGTATGCGGGGTCAAGTCCATAATTTCCGACGCAACTATCGCGAAAATTTTCAAAGATATCTGCCA
>NW_012083248.1:0-413 GCF_000956235.1 Wasmannia auropunctata
TGTGGCAAAAGCCGCAGCATAAATTCCACAAGAATAACCATCTGGTTGTTCCTGAACCCTTTCTATAATTACATTTCCTTGACTGATTTTCGGATAACGCAAATGTATATAATTTTTCTCTTGGGGTTTTAATTTGTCATATGTACAGCCAGGTAAACTGTCATATATGTGAACTTTGGCTCCATTAAAAAATATGCATCGCCAGTGATTAGAACAATTCCCTCCAATTATTTGTATGCTTTTGTCACTGTCACTAGGTACAATAATGGCAGGAAACTCTAGATATTGTACACTTTGCGTTTCAAAAGAAGAAGTTTCTCTTATAACGCGTAAAAATCGATCTAACGATTCATCGTTTAATAGACTGTCTACAGGCAAGACGTTATCCTTCACTAAGGAGAGAGGAGGAATAA
>NW_012083249.1:0-420 GCF_000956235.1 Wasmannia auropunctata
TGATAAGTATTGCTATAAAATGTTTTGATATTCTAGCAATTATTTTGACTTTTGCACAAAATAATTTTGATTATTAAACAAAAATTATTTTCAGATCTGGATTCAGCAAAATTATTCTTTCCGTGTAAAGTAAAGTAGATCAAATAAGTAGATCAGAAAGTTTTGGACTGATTTCAATCAAAGTTAATTATTTCGCGACCATTTCAAGTGATCATTTTCATTATTCTGACCACTGATATTGATATCGAGAAAGCGCAGCTGTGCCTCATCGATATGCAGCAGCGCGACTGTCGCCGAGTTTATTCGCACTCAAATCACGTTCTCCCTTAATGCCTCCGCTAAGATTTTAAACAGCTCATCAGATTATTCCCTCACCGAATTCTAATCCGATAATTTACGTAATAACTTCGTATAGCATAC
>NW_012083251.1:0-513 GCF_000956235.1 Wasmannia auropunctata
TAATTTAAAGGATGATAATTCTGATCATTCTAATAATTCGATTAGCATTAATAATTCTTCCTCCACAAGTGACTGTAATAATATAATATATAACGATGAGGTTAATGATGTCATTGGCATAACAGAAAAAATTCGGCAGTGGACACTAGATAACCTGGACAGTTTGCGGTTGAATATTGTGACGGATTTACTTCGAATATTGAGGGAAGAAGGTCATTCGTCTTTACCAAAAACTGCTCAAACTCTTTTGGGTACTAAACATCATCGGGTTTTACAACAAATGCTCAGCGTTAAAGATTCTTACGGAGAATATTTTTATATTGGTATAGAACATGGTTTGAACCAGGTAATTGATAGTGATATCTTCATTGAGAAAGAAATCTCTGTATTAGTTCATATTGATGGTGTTCAAATCTATAACAACTCACAAATACAAGTTTGGCCGATAATTATAAAAATCTATCATATCGTATAACTTCGTATAATGTACTGAGTCGACAAGGCACACAGGGG
>NW_012083252.1:0-320 GCF_000956235.1 Wasmannia auropunctata
TTTATACGAAGTTATACGATACAAGAAATAGAATAAGAGCGGGAGGGGAGATAAGCGAATTATTTTGGTCGGAAAAGGGTGTAAGGCAGGGATGCCCGCCGAGTCCTGGACTGTTCAATTTGATTACCGCCGATCTGGAGGAGTACATGAGAAGAGGAGGATGGGGAGGGATAAAGTTGAAAGAAGACCGCGTTTACACGTTGGCCTATGCGGACGATATCGCAGTGTTGGCGGAGGAGGATGGAATGAGATCATTGTTGGCAAGGTTGGAGAGATACATGAGAGAAAAGGGTTTAAGTTAAACAAGATTTAACAGTAAA
>NW_012083253.1:0-600 GCF_000956235.1 Wasmannia auropunctata
TTGAAATGTGGTTAAGGGAAGTTTTTTCCCGAATGTTGGTCCTAAATCAGTTCTATTATTAGACTCATGGTACTTGGTCATTGTCCTGACGTAGTTGCCAGAAATAGACCAGAATCAGTAGAACATTTTGTTACCTTAACTATACCAGCTGGAACAACAGGTCAAATACAACCGTTAGATGTATACGGTTTTAGATTATGGAAAAATTTTATAAAACATTTTTCGGATATGGTCATGCTTCTTTTTATATTAGATTTAGAAATTAAACTTCACTCAAGAGATTCTATTTTAAAACTACAATCATTGACACATTTCAATTTTCATCTCCAAGATTTCAAAATTTATTTCAGTATGCTTGGCATAAAAGTGGTTATGTAGATATTAAACCAGATGAATTTGATACACCAGTCAATTTTTATTTAAAAAACATTCCAAAGTAACATGCGATATTGCGCAATATTGCTATTATAACTTGTGCATGGTGTAAGCAATCTCTTAGCATACAACATTTTTTTCATGATCATCATATTTGTAATCAGTTTGAACCATAAATATTATATTTACATTATTTGTAATTTTATTAATATCTATTTCATTATA
>NW_012083254.1:0-354 GCF_000956235.1 Wasmannia auropunctata
TTATTTTGACGTTAAGCGAAGCTTAAAAACTCTTTCTTTCTCTCTCTCTCTCTCTCTCTCTGTTTCTCTTTCTCTAAAGAAATAAGCCTGCGTGTACCTACTTGTAACTATATTCCTCTACTAAATATCTAAGACCCGATTGCAACATTATTTTGCTTTTAAGCGAAGCTTAAAACTTTCTCTTTCTTTCTCAAGAGTTGCAATCGAGTGTTAAGCCTGATTGCACCAACGTTATTTTGATTTTAAGCGTCGTCTACGTTGAGATTTAAGACTAAAGATTTAAGAAAATTGTCCAATCATAATCGATTATTCATCTTACGTGAGAAGAATAAGCGATTGTGATTGGTCAGTTTT
>NW_012083255.1:0-482 GCF_000956235.1 Wasmannia auropunctata
TGTGGGAGGTGATAGAGGGGGTCGTCCTCTGTCGATAAAAACTCCTAATTCAATTTCAAATCTCTGCTAACCCCTACCAAATCTTGACTATAAAAAATAAAAATAAAAAAAAATTCTGAAAATTCCCGGACCTACCCCTTCTTATGCAGCTCGACGAGAGGAACAAGAAAGGTCCTCTTCGCCATGCCTCTATCTCTCGTTCTTTCGCCTGTAGAGGTCGTTTTTGTCTTTTCAGAAACTTTCAAAAACTCCCACAACTAAACGGTTGCAGATAGAGCCATGGTGAAGAGGACCTTTTTTGTTCCACTCGACGAGTTCTATAAGGGAAAAATACCAAACCTAAGAAAATCCAAAAAAAACCTCTTTTTTGGAACATAAAAAGTACCTGTAACTTTTAAACGGCAACAGATACAAGGTTGGCGCATAGGACCTTTTTGTAGGGCTCGTCGAGATCTATAAGAACCACCTTTGGATTTTACAAA
>NW_012083256.1:0-461 GCF_000956235.1 Wasmannia auropunctata
CAAATGACGAGATGTTAAAGTTTAAAAATTAGCAGTTGCGCGTTATTTTGAACGACAATGGGATTGCAACTAAGTTACACCACTGAGGATGGCCAGAATTATGGCCGAAACGTTTGGCAATAAATTGATTTACATGAAATAAATAGTGATATTCACTTAAATTATCATTGCGCACCAATTACCGCGCTGATTCCCATAAGCCTATACTTTCTAAATTGTTAGAATAAAAATAATGATAAAATAGTCAGTCATACTATAGGTCAGTCATACTATAACAATAAGAACTTATACATGATATGAAATACACAGTTCAAAAATTTTTCTTTTTTTGATTGATTAAAAAAAAGGAATTTTTGAAAAACAATAATAATATAGAAAACAAATTAAATGTGAATTTAAATTTAAAGATAAATAATGGATAAAGAAATAAGAACAAAAATGTCAGATGTAAAAAGAAACAT
>NW_012083257.1:0-446 GCF_000956235.1 Wasmannia auropunctata
TTGAGGTCAGACGAAAACATAGCACTGAACAATTTATACTCCTCGACGGTTGGTCATGCAGGAGATGCGAGCGCCCATTGTATCAAATAATGCCACGCAATATGTGTCCTATTTGCCCCTTGATAAATGCTGCGGTGGAAGCACGACAAAACAATGATGCATGATCCTCCTAGATACCGAAGACGAGGATGAATCTAATAAAAATGAAGAATAAGGTATGTGTCACAGCATAAGTGTATATAATTCTTATTTTACAATATATGCATATATTAGCAGAAAATATCAATATTTGAAATTCTATTTTAGGTGAGCTTCGACTCGACTCCAATCATACATGTTATGATAACATGGAGTTACGCCTACCGAGCAGCCCGAAAAGATCCTTGGGAAGAAATTGCGCGAGACAATGAGAGATTTAAGAGACGTATAAGATCTATCGCGATTGT
>NW_012083259.1:0-679 GCF_000956235.1 Wasmannia auropunctata
TTTTTTGTTACTTTTTTTGTTAATAACTTTTTAACGAATAACGAGCGACGGCTAAAACCACCTGAAGGTTACTTGGGATCATGCCCTTGACAACAATAATAAAGGGCAAGATCATTGGAGCAGCCCCTCCCTTCATCGGTATATTTACCAAAGTTACAAAAATCTGTAAAAAAATCATGGGTCCAATACACGTTTCTCGACATTATGTATCCATTGATGTATAATTTTCAGCGATTTTTGTTTGCCAATTCACCCATCGGATTAAAGAAAATAAAAAAAAGAACAAAAACCAAAACTACATTTAAGAATAAAAGAAGGGGACACACGCTAAGAAAATAAATAACACTTTTAATACGAAAAGTACAATTTATTGTAATATTTTGTCGGTGGAGAGCAGGCACCACACGCAGGAAAACGGTACGTTAATGCCAATTCTTATGGCAATTTAAATAATAATTACCCGGGAGTCATGATAACTGAAGTCACGAGTGACACTGACGAGACTGCGAAACCGCGTACTCAGACCGCTAAACAATCCGACTCACACTTCGACGCAAGACGTCAGTCAGGAGTTTCGGGCTGCGGAACTAACGTCGCGAGTAAGGGCAACACGTTCAGAAGTCAAAAACTTGCAACAATTCACATCGGTGATAAGGATGTTAACAATGGGGAAGATAGG
>NW_012083260.1:0-358 GCF_000956235.1 Wasmannia auropunctata
AAACGATTAGATAGCTCGTTGTAAGTGTATAGTGTAGGAGTAGTATTTACGTGTATTGGTGCAGTTGGCTCGATATTGACGTTTGTTGTTTGAGAAACAATGCGACATTGAAGAACCTTGAGAGGTCTGGCTGGTAGAGCTGGTGCTTCCCCAGGTGGTGAAGGCTGATCGATTTTCTCGCTGTCCTCCTTCTTCTTGGCAGGATTTCGGGCCAAATGCAGGAGCAAATGGGTTAATGAACTCCAGATGGCTCCAATAAGGTGTAGGCTGCATCCATAGGCCGTATGGAGGGCGTATCCATGGATGGCAGTGTCGATAATGATTTTGACCAATCGGATGATCAAAAAGATTCCAAATA
>NW_012083261.1:0-464 GCF_000956235.1 Wasmannia auropunctata
GTGTGCTCTTCCGATCTCTACTTTAAGATACTGTGAGTCGATTTTTAATTTAATGCACCCCTGTTGCTGTAAACTTTTAAATCTGAGAGCATGTTTGCCACACTGAAAATTGCAAAGTTTGAACGAGTGCATGGACTTGCTAAAATTTTTCCCGGGAATACGGTTTCCAGCGTCATAAAGTTAGAATCTTTCTTTTAATTTGAAAAAAAACAAGTCGCTACGATTTTTTTCACAAAGTTACAGCATTTTGAAGTAACCCTTGTATTTTTCTCATGTATGTTCGGCATTATCCAATGTGCATTATAGGGAGGTTGGCAATCGGATTTTGCACATTGTGTGAATGCGGGCGTATGTAAAACATACACACATACACACACGGTGTGCAAAATCCGATCGTCAACCTACCTATAGTGCACATCGGATAATGTTGATCATATACATGAGAAAAATACAAGGGTTACTTA
>NW_012083262.1:0-424 GCF_000956235.1 Wasmannia auropunctata
TCTCGACATGGAGGGTTCGACTGAGAGCAAGTGGCTGCAAAAGCGCCGTTATTGGGCTGGAACCGACAATAGTTCCACTTCTCGGTACGTGATGTCGTAATTTTCCATTTACGTAACGAATGTTACGAGTGATAAATGAGATAATCTTTCTGCTTCTATGCACAGGCGATCCAATGGTTTTGATAAGAGCCATCGGAACTGTCGAGTACGCGTGGTCGAAGGGACGACTGTTGTCCTTCTGCGAGGAAAACGGCTTGAGACACAAGGCCATGGTCGAGATTAGGGAAGCTTTAGGCAACAGCTCACCAATGAGATTAATTTGAACGTTTCGAATCTAAATTTAATCATCGATCCAAAGTATGTATTATCTTTTAAACAAATTTTATTCTGAATATTCTCTAGCTTCTGTATAGAATTCAGTAAT
>NW_012083263.1:0-402 GCF_000956235.1 Wasmannia auropunctata
TTAACACACTGACTATATTTTACGTGTTACTTACAAATTGATCACTGCGCGTTCCGACAGCGTAACGTTATACGTTAACGATTAAAGTGAACTCCCGCAGTGGTCCGCTGGACAGCGGGTTTTATCCCGTCTCAAGTGGGCCACTGCACTGCTCAGCAGTTGCAATTGTTGCTTAATTGCAACTGCCGCAGTTTTTGGAGGACGCGTATTGAGGATGTCGAAGTCCTGCGTTGGCATCCTCAATTATTATAGGTCACCGTTGCAATATTAGATTGCAACAGTGACCTGCTTATCACTAAGTGTTACATTGTAAGTAACGCACAGCGAGACTTACAACAATATTTTTTAAAGTAAAAATTGACTGGTGTATCAAATTCGACGGCTTTAATATCTACATAATCA
>NW_012083264.1:0-304 GCF_000956235.1 Wasmannia auropunctata
AAGCACATCAGTCTTTAAATACAAATCGCTATAATCACCGAGAGTCGAAATATTAAAACGCCTCCAAACATTCTGCGCGTGCTGATAATCATTGTCGGATATATTTGCGTTTATCAACGAACTGTAAAATGACTCGCGCGACGGCAGATTGGTCTCGTTTAATTTATCCACGTTGTCGAGATATTCGTACGGAAACACGCCTTTATGCGTAAGGAGTTCAAGATCTTCGGCGTTTAAATCAGAAAATGCAGATCGCGTGTGTATCAATTTGTATTAACTGAGTCGACAAGGCACACAGGGGATA
>NW_012083265.1:0-453 GCF_000956235.1 Wasmannia auropunctata
TGAATTTTGTGCATGGCTAATTCAACAACACCAAAATAATCCTGATTTTGTAAATAAAATATTATTCACGGATGAATCAAATTATTCAAGGGAAGGAACATTTAATGTACATAATTATCATTTCTGGGGAGAAGAAAACCCTCGTGTTATTAGCAGGAGAGGTTTCCAAGAGAAATTTGGCTACAATATATGGGTATTCTTGGTGATTCCTTGGTAATTATTCATATTTATGCTTGATTTTCGAAAAATATCTTAAGTAAATTACATTTATACGTATTAATTACAATACCTAAAGTTGTAAGGATATCATTATATATTTTTTAGATTGGACCGGTTGAATTACCTTCACGTTTAAATGGCAGACATTATGCAAATTTTTTAGAAAATGACATCAGAATTTCTGGAAGACATTCCTTTACATGTACGCAGGACCATGTTTTACCAGCATGATGG
>NW_012083266.1:0-455 GCF_000956235.1 Wasmannia auropunctata
AAGATTTCCTAATACAAAATACTACTTTACTAATTTTCTTTACTATTTCGTAAGGTCCCTCCCAATAACTCTGTAACTTTGGAGTTTTACCTATTTCTCTTCTAGGATTGTACAACCATACTTTCTGACCTTCCTCAAAGTTAACTAACCTGACCCTTCGATCATAGCGACACTTCATTCCCTCAGATCTACTTTCTAAGCGCTTACGAGCAGAAGCATGAACTTCATTAAATTTTTTCTTTAAAATTGAAACATAATCTCCTACCTCCCTATCCTCTTCATGAGGTAAATGGTCACATAGAAGGTCTAAAGGCAATCTAAGATCACGACCTAAATTAATTTCAGCAGGAGAAATTCCAGTAACCTCATGCCTCGCGGTTCGATAAGATAATAAAAACATAGGGATCCATCGATCCCAATCCTGTCTCTTATACACATCTCTGAGCGGGCTGGCA
>NW_012083267.1:0-379 GCF_000956235.1 Wasmannia auropunctata
ATAAAAAAGATTAATAAAGCGAAATACCTTTATTTATAATTATACGTATATATTATACGTGTAAAGGAGAAGATATGTAAAACAATCTAAATTCTAAATTACATATGCATTTTTAAACTATTTATAAGTTCTGTAATATCTCATATATCCTATATAATCACACATAAAGAACATTAAACCTATATAATCACACATAAAGAACATTATTAAATTTTATATTAATTATTTATCATTAATTACTGCTTAACCTACTGTTAGATTTATTAATTATTAAATACTATTGTAAATTGTTAATTATTATTTACTTATTATTATGTTATGTTAATACTAATTATTAAATTTAACATACGTTAAACTGAAGTGTAGTAAATTACTTTTT
>NW_012083268.1:0-522 GCF_000956235.1 Wasmannia auropunctata
TGACGCGGTTCTCCCGGCTCTTGGTCCAAATGCAGTTATATACAACTGCATTGACTTTGTACGCTTAACAAAAAAGCAAATTAAAGGTAAAGATTCACTCTTTCGAAAGCTGTAAACTGCATTTGCATGCGATTTTTTATTCGCGCCAACGAACTTGTCAAAATTCGTAAAAAATTTTGAGATTTGTCGGGTTTCCTTTTCTATCCATGTAATTCCATAAAAGATCAGTATGATCATTTTCTGAAGTACCGATTTAGAAAGCAGAGATTTCAAGCTGTAAAATGCTTTTTTGATCATCTCGATACGATTATTTTTGACAAAGTTACACTCTCTTGAAATTTGCCTATTTTTAGTGATCAGAATGGGTGATGCTTTAATTTTGTTGTCGAGTGTATAACATTTCAATATAACATTTACCGGCTTTTATTGGCATACACTATTTCTTACCATATTTGATTTGTATATATCGTAGAGCCTTTTAGATCTAATTATTTTTATTAATGTTTTATTTCATACATTTTG
>NW_012083268.1:12388-13222 GCF_000956235.1 Wasmannia auropunctata
TGACGCGAACATTCCGGATATTTAGGCGATCGAAGACTTCGATACGGTTGCGGCGACCTTACAATTCCCATCGGGAATCCTCGGCATGATCGGTTTATCGTGCAACAGCACGATCAAATATGATCAACTGGAGGTCTTCGGCCCAAAGGGCATGGTGCAAGCCGACAAACAGCCAAACTCTGTTTGTTGGCGACGTGAACTCCGAGGGATAACTACCACACCGATCTAGAACTCGTTCGCTAGCCGTTTTATGAACAACTATCTAAGAGAGTTCAATCACTTCGTCGACGTGGTGCACGATAAGGTCGAGTGCAGGTCAAGTCGAAGGATATCCTGGCAAGATCGCCAAGGCTTGCGAGGAGTTCGCTCGCACGGGAAAAATCGTGACTCTCAAGTGGACAAGCAGCGAGTTGCCTGATAATTCATAAAGGAACAACAAGAGAACTACTATTACACAACTGTATTGTGTAACTTTATCGTCTTCTTTGATACTACTTTTATAAATTGTGTAAACAAAAAACAAATTAACGCGATAAGACAGTATCGATTTCTATTGAATATTATTCATTTAAAAATTTATATCCATGTTTTTTTTATTATATGTTTTTAACCAGAATGTTGTCTATATATTATATTTTATTACATCTAATATACGATATATTCACCTCAAATCATCACCTCAAATATCTCTTGAATAGTGCATTTTAGGGAAAAATGTTTCAGACAAAAGTTTTGGAACTTTGAGGAGGACATAAGGTGATAACATTGGTTTGACCATGTTTTAAAAAAACTGCTTTTTTCAAATTGCTGGAAAAAAAACCAGAAAAATTTCGG
>NW_012083269.1:0-856 GCF_000956235.1 Wasmannia auropunctata
ATTGTAATTCCCGAAGGATCGTACGAACTGCATGATATTGCAAAATATTTGAAACGTGCAATCTTACATGTTCATCCAAACGATGCTGTGAGAAAGAAAACGAAAAGCGATGAAGAGGATGAGAACGATTACCCGCTGGTAATTCGCGCCAACAACAAAACGATGAAGAGCGAAATCAAGTGCGCGTATCGGATAAATTTCACAAAGTCCTGTAACATTGGATCGCTGCTGGGATTTTCATCAAATCGGACGCTGGAACCACGTCAATGGCACGAATCAAACGTACCGATAAATATCATGAATGTAAACATCATTCATAGAGTGTAACATGATCGCGGGTGCGTATAGTAACGACATGTGTGTACATACGATACACGAGTTCTCCCTGAGCGTGCCGCCAGGATATAAGATATCGGAAACGCTGGCACAAATCATTTACCTTCCGATCATCGCACGGAGCATATCGGATCTGACTATCCGCGTTGTGGATCAATACGGTCGATTGCTCGATTTTCGCGGAGAAGAAATCACTGTGAGGCTGCACGTACGGAGACGACTGCGATAACGTGAGATGCTTGTGCTGAATGAGCAGGTGAAACGTACAGGAGACACAATTTTAACTGGAGAGACAACTGTAAAAAACATTCAACCTATCAAGAAGAAACTCACTGCTTCCAACATTGAATTTTTAAAATCTTTGGGTTTTACCGTGCATATTATCTGAAATGGCTAATATCCTAAACATTGGAGGGGGACCAGTCTTTGACGACAGCATCGTTAAAATTGATACTCACACGTACAATCCATATGCTAATACTGCGTTTGGACACAGCGATGAAATACGAATACCCATACA
>NW_012083270.1:0-894 GCF_000956235.1 Wasmannia auropunctata
TTTACTTATATCATTACTTATTTTTTATTAATTTATATCATGTTCTACTTCATTTTATTTTTATTTGATTCACATTTTATATAATATTTGTTTATTTATTTGATTTTATTTATTTTACTTATATCATTCCTTATTTTTTATTAATTCATGTCTATGTTTTATTTATTTATTTTTATTGATTTGATTCATATTTTATATAATTTATATACATACATTTTATTTATTTTATTGAAAAAATGAATCGTATAACATCACTAAGATCGGCGGCGACGACGTAGACATTCACTTTCTTATTATATTTTAACATTTACTTCTTATTTATTTTTTACATTTTATTTTTGTTTCATTCTTTATTTGTTTATTTATTTG
The DNA here is from genome assembly GCF_000956235.1 of Wasmannia auropunctata. Classification (NCBI taxonomy): domain Eukaryota; kingdom Metazoa; phylum Arthropoda; class Insecta; order Hymenoptera; family Formicidae; genus Wasmannia; species Wasmannia auropunctata. The sequence goes on from NW_012083270.1 coordinate 370, forward strand.
ATATATAGTTTACTTATATCATTCCTTTTTTTTTAAATTCATATCATGTTCTATTTCATTTTATTTTTTATTTGATTTGATTTATATTTTATATAATATTTGTTTATTTATTTGACTTTATTTATTTTACTTATATCATTACTTATTTTTTTATTTAATTCATATCATGTTCTACTTCATTTTATTTTTTATTTGATTCACATTTTATATAATATTTGTTTATTTATTTAATTTTATTTATTTTACTTATATCATTCCTTATTTTTTATTTAATTCATGTCATGTTTTATTTTATTTTATTTTTATTTGATTTGATTTATATTTTATATAATTTATATATATACATTTTATTTTATTTTATTAAAAAAATGAATCGTATAACATCACTAAGATCGACGGCGACGACGTAGACATTCACTTCCTCGACAGCGAAGACCTAGACGATATCTAGACACTTAATTTCTCGACAGCAAACACGTAGACACTCACTTCCTCGACGATGACCACAAGAGAGTTGTGAAAGAA
>NW_012083271.1:0-394 GCF_000956235.1 Wasmannia auropunctata
TCATGTATATGATCAACATTATCCGATGTGCACTATAGGTAGGTTGACAATCGGATTTTACACACCGTGTGTGTATGTGTGTATGTTTTACATACGCCCGCATTCACACAATGTGCAAAATCCGATTGCCAACCTCCCTATAGTGCACATCGGATAATGCCGAACATACATAAGAAAAATACAAGGGTTACTTCAAAATGCTGTAACTTTGTAGAAAAAAAATCGTAGCGACTTGTTTTTTTTTTCAAATTAAAGAGAAAGATTCCAACTTTATGACGCTGGAAACCGCATCCCCGGGAAAAATTTTAGCAAGTCCGTGCACTCGTTCAAACTTTGCAATTTTCAGTGTGGCAAACATGCTCTCAGACTGAGTCGACAAGGCACACAGGGGATA
>NW_012083272.1:0-507 GCF_000956235.1 Wasmannia auropunctata
TGCATTTTGAAGTAACCCTTGTATTTTTCTCATGTATGTTCGACATTATCCGATGTACACTATAGGTAGGTTGACGATCGGATTTTGCACACCGTGGCTGCGTTCCGCAAAGCGCATCATGCGCATGATACATCATGGTATCCTTGTTGTTCATCAAATGTTAAACAAAGATAAAAAGATAAATCTTGCGCATAATGCGCTTTGCGGAACGCAGCCCGTGTGTGTATGTGTGTATGTTTTACACACGCCCGCACTCACACAATGTGCAAAATCCGATTGCCAACCTCCCTATAGTGCACATCGGATAATGCCAAACATACATGAGAAAATACAAGGGTTACTTCAAAATGCTGTAACTTTGTGAAAAAAAATCGTAACTTGTTTTTTTTTTCAAATTAAAGAGAAAGATTCCAACTTTATGACGTTGGAAACCGCATCCACGAGAAAAATTTTAGCAAGTCCGTGCATTCGTTCAAACTTTGCAATTTTCAGTAGATCGGAAGAGCA
>NW_012083273.1:0-450 GCF_000956235.1 Wasmannia auropunctata
TCCCTGTTCTATCAAACCGATACCGATGTTCTATCAAACCGATACCGCTGATCTATTGAACCGTCAGTCAAACCGATACTGCTGATCTATCAATCTGTCTGTCTGTTCAATCTAACCGCCTGTCTGTTCAATCGAACCGTCTGTCAAACTGCCTGTCTGTTCAATCAAACCACATGTCGAACCGCCTGTCTGTCCAAAAAAACAGCCTGTCGAGCCGTCTATTGAACCTATTCTATCGTTCCCAACTGTAAAGAAATCTTATTCGTTCGCGACCAGGTAGAAATTTGATCCGCGTCAAAGATGAGCGTGCCTCGCACACATCTCAGTGTAGTAGTAGTGTCATATACATGTACGAAGAACAAGGAAAGAAATTAAAATNTAATTTTAAAAATTTCACATTTTATTGATTAAAATATTATACATTTTATTGTTTATTTAATGGTGTGACAA
>NW_012083274.1:0-407 GCF_000956235.1 Wasmannia auropunctata
GTTCGTTTTTATTGAGCGCGTCATGCGTCGCGTTATTCGATTTGACCAATCAAAACATCCTATTTTATTATGTAATTTGCAGCACAATTCCGGATTTTTTACAAAAAATGATTATTTTATCTCTAGAATGTTGATAATACAGCATTTTTTTGTGGAAACCGAAATTTATCATTAATAATAACGCCAGATTTCAGGAAAAATTGGTATAAATAAAATGAATTAGTATCAATAAAATAAAAAGAATTTCTATTTGCATCGTTAAGGCGATGCTGGAAGGTAGAAAATACCGACGATTACAGTTTAGTAGATTTCTCCGAATTGGCTGAACGGAATTGAAAATCCTTTCACGGGGTTAAAATAGACATGAAATTGTGGTGTTAGACGGTCGAATTTGTAGTAAAATCGAC
>NW_012083275.1:0-397 GCF_000956235.1 Wasmannia auropunctata
TCGCAGTCTTCACAGCCCATGAATGCTTGGTAGTGCTCTGCAACAAGGGGTACTCGTACAGATCCCACGAGCGAAAACTCACGCTCAGATATCGGCCGCTTTCCAAAGCTCGTAGCATGGACAGTTTATTGACCTCGTTTAACATGACGTGAGGCATTCGCCATTGCACCTTGTGTATTTCGACTTTAGGCTCAGTCGCAGCATCTCCCACGAGACAATTGTTATCGTTGCGCGCTCGTATCAAAATCAATTCGTGTCGAGCGTTAACAATCACACGTTTGTAATCCTCACAAAAGCCCAGCAACATGTTGAGCGGCACGCAAAAGTTAAAGTATCCTTCGGATATGTGCGGTGTTAAGGCCCATCCAGACTGAGTCGACAAGGCACACAGGGGATA
>NW_012083276.1:0-549 GCF_000956235.1 Wasmannia auropunctata
TGTGCTCTTCCGATCTTTTTGCTTCGTAAGAATAAGAAAGGAAAGCTTTAGCCACCGTATGCGTTCTAAAATAGAATTAGGAACCTTGACCGAGATGATGTGTCAGAGTGAATCTAGTCTAAAAGTAGGATACCGCCATATATGGAAGCGTTGGTCTAGGCGATAGACCATTACCTTATATAGTTACATCTTGTTACTTTCACTCCGTATATGGTATGTGGGTCAACCTGCGCTAGTATGACTCACAGCAATAGAATAAAACTACCCCTTCTCTTATTGTAAAATGCTTATAAAAGGACCTCCTCTGATCGCTGTTGCGTAGATCAGAGAGCGGATTCGAAGTAGAGAAGCTCAGATCCGAGCTCTGAATCTCAATAAAGTCGCTTGAAAATACTTTAAAATTCTACAAGTTATTACACTCCATTCCGACCAATCCCGAGGCTTCGTCATCATTCGGACGTCCAGTAAATAATCCTGAGGTTTTAACCCTCTTAACCGCCAGCGAAGGACCCACAAAACGACGCTCTGCAGGGAACGAACAGGAGTTCG
>NW_012083277.1:0-326 GCF_000956235.1 Wasmannia auropunctata
TAAGAACCAATAAATAAGCTCATTCGAGCCGACTAGGCATTCGGCGTAAAATAAGCAATATCATTATATTCAAAACTACAATAAATCAAAAGACATTAACCGCGGCGTACCGAGAACAGTCGCGCAATGCAATTACCGAAATGCTGAACGCTGACGCGGCAACGCGTAGTAATAAGTATGCGCAACGATAATCCGTGGGCGGTCAGTCTCTTACTTCCGTCTTGTCACGATCGATCCCGACGTTTGTGTCGTGAGAGTTAGTCTGTTTATATTCGATAAGGTGAAGGTGCTTAAGAAATCAAGTCTGTGTAATAAAGTGAGTTAAA
>NW_012083278.1:0-356 GCF_000956235.1 Wasmannia auropunctata
TTTCTGATTAAACAAAAAAAATATTTATATTTTGTAAATAGAATTAATTTACCCAAAAAATAGATATTTAATACTAATAAGTATTAATTTATTTGTAATAATATTAAACAAGTTTTCCAACGATTTTGATCATTCTCTACTTGACATCATAAATACATATATTTTTTATTAATATGTGCTATATATTATTTAAAAAAACGAAGACAGAAAGAGAAAGGTAAAAGAACAGAAGAGGAGAAAATGGAAAGGTAAAAGAGAAAGAGAGATAAACGCGCGAGTTGAACGCTAGAATGCAAAGCCGTCCTTTTCAGTGGCGCTACATCGTCCTGCAATTGCGACGTTATTTACATGATGGA
>NW_012083279.1:0-468 GCF_000956235.1 Wasmannia auropunctata
TCCACCCTCAGTCTCTCCGCCAACACCGTCGCATATACCTTATATAACGATGGCATTACTGTGACCCCCCTATACTCCTCCACTACTTCCCCTCTTCCTTTCTTTCTAATCGGCACCACAATCCCTTCCTTCCATTCCTCTGGCCATCCCTCCCCTCTCCATATCTTGTTACACATTCTCCATACCCATTCCTTCACCTCCTCCCCTCCATACTTCCATACTTTCCCTGGCACTCCATCCACCCCCATTGCTTTCCCTTTTTTTATCCTTCCCAACACACTCGCAATTTCCTCTTTTCCCAGCACACTTTCCTCTTCCATTCTTCCTCCCCTTCCCTCCCCCTTAACTACCCTACTCTCTACTCCTCCTAGTAAATTCCGAAAATATTCTTCCCATTCATCCATTCCTATATCCTTATTAATCCCTTTCCATTTTTTTCTTTCCCTGTTCACAATCTCCCATACTTGC
>NW_012083280.1:0-417 GCF_000956235.1 Wasmannia auropunctata
CAAACTGTGGTATTTTCTTCCTACCGATGTAGCTCACAACCTCCTAGAACCGTTTGCTGTTCGGACGTTTGACGAGCAAAAAAAAAAGTGGAAATGCCGCCCCTCTCGCCCATTCAAAAAGGGAACTTTCCTTTAGCTTTACCCAGAGCTAACGACGTGGACGTAGAAAGTTTTTGTAGCTCCTTTTTTGTTTTTGTTGTTTTTATATATTTTTTGTTTTTTATATATTTTTTTGTTTTTTTATATATTTTTTGTTAATAACACCGTTATTTTTAATTCATTTTTCATCGCAAGGGATGCTATTGCATGATAGTTCAGTAATATGGCAATCCGTTCAAAATACCAGGCTTGATTCTATCTTGAATGCATGAAGGTCTGATGAGCTCCCTTTCGTATTTAAAGCAGCAAATACTCTAG
>NW_012083281.1:0-423 GCF_000956235.1 Wasmannia auropunctata
TAATGTAGACACCTAAGACTTATATGATATTCTCTTCGTATTCTCTCTGTTAGCACAATTTAAGGATTTCATACTTTCTTAGAAAATATATAATTATGAGATTATAATTTGTACTTATGACTGAAGTAAGGAAACGTAATTTTTTGGGATTATAACTTGGCGCCTTTTATTGATAACAAATCTTTCATATAAGTAATACACTTACGACTTAAGTAAGGAAACGCAATTTTCATGGGATTATAACTTGGCGCCTTTTATTGATATCAAATCATTCATATAAGTAATATACTTATGACTTAGATATATAAATAATACACTTACGACTTAGGTAAGGAAACGTAATTTTTATGGGATAAGTAATACACTTATGACCTAAGTAAGGAAACGTAATTTTTATGGGATTATAACTTGGCGCCTTTTATA
>NW_012083282.1:0-341 GCF_000956235.1 Wasmannia auropunctata
TTGTCGGTCGCCGGAGGGACGAGATCCGGAGGGCTACCATCCTCCCTCCCGAAATCCTACGCGATTTCATCCTTTTTCGTTTTGATCCGCGCTCGCGCGAGATATCTAACTCACGGGAGCGCGTGACAATATATATATTGCGACCGCACGCGTGGGTGCGAGGCAATCTTGTCGGGAGTTCGCACGTCCGGGTCGAGCAGAATCTCGCGTTCCGATCGGAGATACAGGTGATTCAGACGTTAAAGTAATCGTCTCCGCGGATGTAAGCGGATTTTGGGCGCCAGGCCCGCGTGAGCGAACCAAATTTATATAAACTGAGTCGACAAGGCACACAGGGGATA
>NW_012083283.1:0-333 GCF_000956235.1 Wasmannia auropunctata
TCGAGGCCCGTTTATCGCGACACAAGAAAGTTAACGCTCTCGACACAGAATTTAATCCACGCTACGCGGAGACTCTACTAAATCCGACACACACAGAATGGCAAAACGAACGCTCTCGCGCCTTACAATTACACGATACAAACACGCGGTGACTCGGCCGGGCAAGGGCGAACGCAAAACGACCTTCTAAATGATGACCCTCTAATCTAACGCGATCGAGCGGGCGGTGCACTCTCTAGTTCGCGGAACAAGTAATACTCGCAACTCTATCGTACTCGGCACGTAATAACTTCGTATAGCATACAACTGAGTCGACAAGGCACACAGGGGATA
>NW_012083284.1:0-420 GCF_000956235.1 Wasmannia auropunctata
TTTCGTTCAACATATCTTTGGATCAAATATATACAATAACAACTGATAACGGCGCCAATATGTTAAAAGCAGTAAAGATATTAGCTTCAGATGAAGATTATGACAACGACACTTTAGAACAAAATGAAAATATCGATTGTGATAAATCTTCAGAAAAAAGTGAAGAAAATAACGAATATGAAATTGATAACATAAATATTTTCGAGAATATTGAAACTATTGAAAATGATGATATAAATTCTCATTTTGAAAACAATATTTTAACTTTAACAGGTAAAGAACTTTTAAATTAATATTTGTATTACTTTTAATTATTTGAAAATATTTATACAATAGTTTGTTTTTTTCTATTTATATCACTAATAATTTGAAATTTGTAATCTATAATTTTATCAAAATTTTTTATCTTTTAATGGAAGA
>NW_012083285.1:0-347 GCF_000956235.1 Wasmannia auropunctata
CAATAATCTTTTTATGTCTCGTTGCAAAGCTTCCTTCAACCCCTGTCAAAGTCCTCTGATTGACTTTTCATTTAAGATAAAATTTAATTGTTCGAGTAATTAATAATTACTAAATATTGTTGTTAACAATATAATTTTACACCATAAATCAATTAGTTGAGACAAGCTCTGCAACTTCGGTAATAAGCGTCAAGACCGTATCTCTCATAGTTTGTGAGATAACGAGGGCATATGTCTGTCCTTCTCGCACTCATATGATACAACAAAATTTTCTATGATAACTAACTATATATTTACGTAATAACTTCGTATAGCATAAACTGAGTCGACAAGGCACACAGGGGATA
>NW_012083286.1:0-466 GCF_000956235.1 Wasmannia auropunctata
AATCATTTATTATTTATATTTGTTACTAAAATACTATTATGTTAAAAATAACGCATATAAATTAATTTACGAGTGTATGTTTATAATAAGTATTTACAATTTACACTTTATACATATATCAAAAATATGTTTTTATAAAACACGTTTATACAATTAATTCTTGAAGTATATGCTGTTATTACATTTATTATTCTCGCTATTCTTTTGCAAATCGTTTTCGAATCTTAATATGTTGTTATACATATTTTGACCACATCATCAAATTTATAATTTTAATTCAATTAGACTTTATGCTACAATGACAATAAATAATGTTGATTGAAGTAATAGACCTATCATATTATTGGATTAAAAATCACATTTATTAGATTTTAAAATGGTCCATCAATCTAATTGAATAATAAATAATTTGCAAAATATCATATCTTTTAAATCGTATAACTTCGTATAATGTAACTGAGTCGAC
>NW_012083287.1:0-351 GCF_000956235.1 Wasmannia auropunctata
TATCGTTTTATTATAAAATAAAGATTAAAATCACAAATTTTTAAAAATATCGTTCAAACGTTCTCCTGGATACAAAAGCAAACTTTTTCAGGCCATATAATTTTTTTTCGTTCATCTATGATCTAATTTATCGAAATTTCATACTTTATAATGTCAAAGTCAAATTTTGTGTTGATCCGTGTTATTTACATATTCTACAATATTTATTAATAATTTTTATGCATTTTCTTATTATTAACGTTTGAATATAAATATCATATGACATATAATATGATAAAAATGATAAAAACTTGATATTATTTATAAAATAATCAGAGGCAAGATAAATAATTATTCTATTATATATTTCTG
>NW_012083288.1:0-678 GCF_000956235.1 Wasmannia auropunctata
TTTGATTTTCTAAAATCAAAATAAATGGGCGGAAAGTTAGGCACATTAAAGTTTATTTGATAAAAAAATTCAAACTGTCATTTCCGTATATAGCAACAAAACGGCAGATTTCAGATCATTTACTTTTCTTTTATATTTAATCAAATTTTAATTAATATTATGTTGCGCACAACGTATCACGCGAACGTTCGAATAAATATTGAGTTCATGTAATGCAATATTAATTTAAACGTTTATATTATGCAATAGAAAATTAATGATCTGAAATCTGCCATTTCGCTGTTATATATGGACCTGAAAGCTACCTTTTCAACAGAAACTTAAATATACCTGGCTTTTTATTCAACTGCAATGTAAAAAAGGTCCAATTATAAATAAGTAGAACTTTGGAAATTACAATAATGTATCTTAAAAGTATACTGAGAATACAGCACGGTATGCAACGTAATATTGATTAAAACAATATTATAGGTCTACATTACACAATATTCGTTCGTATGGTGCTATGTATATCTTTACTAACATTTTTTTAATTTGTTATTTCTTACATTTTTTAGTAGTTATACTTATTGACTTTTGAATTTTATTATTTGTAATCTACAATGGGTGAATGAAAGTTTAACGTTGTATTAAAGTTGTTGATCAAAAAGTAGTTTCAGTTCTTCTGTATATATAGCA
>NW_012083289.1:0-786 GCF_000956235.1 Wasmannia auropunctata
GTATTTATTTACAATTCTTGTGCTGACTGTTAATATTAATTTTTTTTTACTGATTTAACAAAACATTAAAATAAAATTGTTGTGAAAATATACTAATGAATTCTTTTGGACTCTGTGTGCTATCTGGAAAAACATATCCGCTGCGAGACATATACGCAACAAATAAATGAGTGAAAGTTATTTGATCAGGCAGATGTATAGCATATATGTATAGTCAAAAGCTATTTTCCTAAAATAACTATTTGTCTATATACGACATAAAAACCTATAACTTACTACCCGCCGATTTAGACATAAAAGATAAAATATGTCATAAAAAATGCACCTGCCTTTTGTAACGCAGCCCTAGTTTAAAATGCGATTGGGTTGGTTGCAGAGACTGACAATAAGATAATTAAAAGATTCAAAATTCCAGCCGAAAGATAAAAAGCAAGTACATTTTTTTGTGACATCTTTTGTCGTGCTCGACAAGGTCTTTTCAAATATTTTTCATAAATCGGACAATTATTAAGATTTTCTTTGATGATAACACCTTTGGCTATCTGCTCTGTTGAATGCATATTGCACTGCAGTTTCTAATGAAAATCTTAGATTGGTATATGTATAGTCGATATTATTTAAGACCGTCTTAAGTTTTTAAGATATTAATATATGTCATGAGCCAATCACAGAGCGTGCCGTATTAGCATCTTAAGACATTACTTAAGATGGTCTTTAAATAATTAAGAATTACTGACTATGAATATCGGCTTTGCATGAACACTGCATAGCAACTCGGCGAATATA
>NW_012083290.1:0-346 GCF_000956235.1 Wasmannia auropunctata
TTATTCAACATTGAAGTAAAAATGACCATTTTTGCTTCAATGTTAAATAACTCGGAGAAAAAAAATCGCACATTGCTGATCGGGTGCTGAAATTAAAGCTAAAGATTTACGCTTTTGAACGATGTAAATCTCATTTGCGTGCAATTTTTATTTTATTTTCTGGAACTTTGCAAAGTTCGCAAAAAAAAATTCGTCAAATCTCAAAATCTTTCCCAAACTTTGCAAGGTTCCATGATCTGAATTAAATTTCGCACATAAAGGCGGCTTACAGTTTTCGAAAGCGTGAATGTTTAGCTTTAATTTGAGCAGTCGGCGAGCATTGTGCGTATTTTTTTTTCACCGAGTT
>NW_012083291.1:0-752 GCF_000956235.1 Wasmannia auropunctata
GTGGAAGCTGGTTCCACTCGAACACTCTGCCGCACCGAGGACCAGACCGCCGACGTGGGCGCTACGAGAGACCGACCTCCGGTTGAGTCGACCAGTTTCTCCGCGCTGGGCCTCTCCAGAGTGGTCACTCGAGGACATCGTAGGGTCCCTCCAAGTGCCGGACAGGATACCGCCTCTACCATCCGAGAAGGCCGAACCACTGTCCAGGGATCAGGCCACGCAGACGGAGCCGAGCACCCGAGAAGGCGCCACGCAAACGCAAAAAATTTACGCATACGAAAAGGGGACGCAGACGGGCAACGCACCAACACCTTTGCGTTACACCACTACCTTGCCCTGGATTTCGTGGTGTGAGCGGAGCTCATAACTCTCCGGCCATCGGCCCTTTTCAGGGCCAACCACGAAAAGCAAACACATATACTCACACACACATACTCTTACACATTGTATATAGGGACATACACTTGTACATAGAAACATACAGCACTGTAAATAGAGAAATAAATTAACTTTAAGCCATATTCTACGAGTCGGCAACTTGAATAAGATCCTTCTCCGCGGCGTTACCAATCCTCCGAGAACACGCGTGGGGCTGCGTACGCTCTAATAAAACGCGAAGCGAATACCACGACACGAACGGCGAACTACTCAACGCTGGCTTGGAGCTATTAGCTCTCTGCGCATTTCACCGCAACGATCGCATCTTCGCTAAAACAACAGACGCATCACCCCCACAGTTATCGAGACACTAA
>NW_012083292.1:0-473 GCF_000956235.1 Wasmannia auropunctata
TAAATACTGATACTTCACTTCTTCAATTATCCTCCGTTTCTATCTCCAATTCATGTTCCTTTTCCTTTCTCTCCTCGTTTGAATCTCATTATCTTTGTTTGGCCACATTCAATTCCAATTCCTTTTTTGTCACAATATTGTTTCAATTTTACTAACATGCTTCTCATTTCATTCTCCTTCTTCGCCAACACCATGTCATCCGCATATAATAACGAATAAATGCAAACTCTCCATTAATACCCGTCTTAGAACTTACACGATGCGTGGGCTGCGCATTGCATCTCATTGCGCCATTTGCAGAAGTACGCAAAACGACCGCGAACCATAAACATACGCACATGTATTACTGCGACATTTAAATTATGAAATAATAATCCGTTTCATCGAATAAGTCCGAGTTCCACGTTACGTTAATTATCTAACGATCGTATAACTTCGTATAATGACTGAGTCGACAAGGCACACAGGGGATA
>NW_012083293.1:0-429 GCF_000956235.1 Wasmannia auropunctata
AGATTTAGAAAGCGATTAATTTAATAAACCGGACCATGAATTCTTTTTTTAGAATGTATAGTTTGTTTTTGTATTTATGGTGTTTACTGCGTGTTTGATTTACTTTCAGTTATAATGCACGGCGGATGAAGTCTCCCTGAAGTGGTTGGCGTGAACTGGAACGGACAGAAGATGGATTTATGGAGGCAACTGCCTGGAGCAAGGGAAAAAGACGAGGGAGCAGCAGTAAAATGCCGCCGTGCGGGGTTTCTTTTTTTAAGAAGACTGTCTCGCTCACGGTTTTGATAGTGGTTTTCCGTGAGACTTAGGGCAAATGCCGAGACAGGGACATGGGAGTGCTTAACGCATGTTGGGTACCACAGAGTAATTCCCCCCTTTTCCGAAGATTCAAGACTGAAGAGGCAAGACGCAAGATCAAGACACAGGAGA
>NW_012083294.1:0-420 GCF_000956235.1 Wasmannia auropunctata
GGTGTCCGGCTAAAACTCCATTTTATACTCGAGTTTACTCTGAAGCAGGGTTGTGCCGTAGATTTCAAGATTACGTCTACACGGATTATTTACGTGAAATCTACGTGATGTTTACGTGGTCTTTTTGCTACGTAGACAATCCAGACTTGTAAACTATGTAGAATATTGTAAATTGTATCACTAATATATACAATATAAAAGAATTAAATTATAAAGCAGTCTCTACCCACAGTAGAAATGTCCAAAATGTATCTTATAGGAATAGGCTAAAGATACCTTTAGATATCTTTAGGATATTCTTGATGTATTTTGAACATTAATTTAACTACGAGATTAAGATTAAGAATGTAACCAGAGAATTTTTCTTAACGTAATAACTTCGTATAGCTACAACTGAGTCGACAAGGCACACAGGGGATA
>NW_012083295.1:0-410 GCF_000956235.1 Wasmannia auropunctata
AAATAAGTTTATGATATACGTTTGTAGCTAAGATTTTAAACCTCTTTTATTTCATTTCTTTAAATTACACGCCTTTGTACTACCCAAAACATGGCGGAGGGTCACGTGACTGGGTAACGCAAACATCAAAGGTTCCGACTTAACTGTCATAACTGTGTATGATTAAACTGTGGTACTGGCCACAGTATAACCAGTATAGGTCCACTCAGCGAAAAACTGAGTCTTCGCGCAGGTATCGCCGCGCAACTTTTGTTTTGAGTTGGATCCAATGAAATGTAAGACGATAAGAACGTACATACATATGTGCAGACAATTTATAAGCAAATACATCAGAAATTTTCTTTAGTGATCACTTCTACGAATAATTGTTACTAATGAAACGTTTTATTTGATTTACACATTGAATTTAT
>NW_012083296.1:0-329 GCF_000956235.1 Wasmannia auropunctata
ACAACATGCATGCCATGCGCACGAATGAGGTCTTCAAATTTACCTCCTCTTTCGTCTGTCCCTTGGGGACCCCACATCGACGAATGTGCGTTGGCGTCTACCGCCACTAGTAGTCTCTTCCCCCTCAGTTTATGAAGCACCATATCTAGGTGCCTAAGGTGCTCCTCTATTTTATCGCTGTACTGAAAGTAGCACGATGCGACATAAAAAGAGAAGCCGGGTGCCTGCACTTCCGCACACACACAGTGGGTCGTGCTGAGCTGCGAGACGAACATTACGTAATAACTTCGTATAGCATACAACTGAGTCGACAAGGCACACAGGGGATA
>NW_012083297.1:0-788 GCF_000956235.1 Wasmannia auropunctata
CATCAAAGTCGGTCGCAACCATGCAAAGAGCGTTATCGCGCACGTAATTTCTGAGTAGTCCACTCAACTGGTAGTATGAACTTGTTCCACCTATACCGAGCGACGTCCCAAACTTGTTGATCGGCATTTCGATGTTGACTAAATGATTCGGACTGTGCCGTCTAATTTGTAATAATACCAGCTTCGCGAAGTTCCTCGATAATCGACAGCATCTCGTTGTCGTGCGCATTAACTAGCTTGACGCGAGGCCTCGAACAATCGGAGGCGATCCACAAGCTCGTTGGGATCGTCCCAATGAATGTACTCAATCTTGCTATCATTCACTGTCATGGTGCGCAGTATACCTTTTCCAATTTTTTTACCGCTTTTCACATCTTCTGGCAACAGGGGCACGATTCTTATACTTGTGACCCTTGTTACCCATTATTTGATTCTGCGCTGCGATCGCGTCTGTACGCGTTTGTAGCTAATAGAATACTCTGACATTTCCGAAGGTCATCGTTATTGTAGATTGCTTTATTTGGATAACACATGAAAATTAATTCGTAAAGTCCTTGTGTTTTGGCATAACTTTTCCCGTCAATGACTATATTATCGTTTTTATCCAAAATGATACGTTTGTTGCCGAGCTTAGTTCCCTCATTGCTAAAATAAACTCCGTAAACGTCGTCTATGTTGACCACTTTTTTACCGCTTAGGACCGCCCCCAGATATTTTTGCCCCAAAGGACTATAGTGCATTTGTAGCTTTTCTTGTCCCTCGGATGTTAGATCGGAAGAGCACACGTC
>NW_012083298.1:0-510 GCF_000956235.1 Wasmannia auropunctata
CGTGTGCTCTTCCGATCGGCAGCCATTTATAATAGCGATAAATCAATCTTATGATTGGCCATTTGCGAGTCCAATCAGGACTCGTAACACCGGTCGCGCTTCTCTGATAATCTAGGACTCTAAGTGGACCTACTGGTTATACTGTGCTAACACGCACTAGGTTGCGTTCAGAAACATCACTCGAATACCCCCCTGTATCATTTTTTTTATTCTTTGTTCATTGAATATTGAACAAAATGATACACGGAGATATATATTCGGGTAAAGTTTTCGAATGCAGCTTTAATATTTTGTGAATGCGAATTACATTTGGTACAGTCGTGGACAAATAGCACAGTCAGAGAGGATCCTGAGAGCGGCCATACCCGCAATTTAGTTGGGACTGGCAATGAACTGGTTTCAGCGTCTCTGGAAAGTGGACATTGAACTACCAACTGGAGAGACCAATGAGAAGCACGCGTTGTACAGAAAGCGTGCTTCTCATTGGTCTATCTAGTTAGTAGTTCAATG
>NW_012083299.1:0-513 GCF_000956235.1 Wasmannia auropunctata
TCGCACGCAAATGAGGTTTACATCGTTCAAAAGCGTAAATCTTTAACTTTAAGTTCAGCACCCGATCAGCAATGAGCGATTTTTTTTCACCGAGTTATTCAACATTGAAGCAAAAATGGTCATTTGCGTGCCTCATTTGCGTGCAATTTTTAGTTTAGTTTTTGGAACTTCGCAAACTTGATAAAAAATTTTTAGATTTGATGCATCTCCATTTGCATCCGTGTAGCTTTGTAAAGAATCAGTAAGTAATTTAATAAATTATGGGTGTCGAAAGTAGAGACTTTAAGGTTTAAAATGCTTTTTTGATCATTCCGATACGATCATTTTTGATGAAGTTACACTCTCTTGAAATTTGCCTATTTTTAGTGATCAGAATGGGTGATGCTTTAATTTTGCTGTCGAGTGTATATATTACTGTATGAAAGATTTAATATCAATAAGTGGCGCCAAGTTAGAATTCCATAAAAATTGCGTTTCCTTACTTAAGTTGTAAGTATATTACTTATATAAAGA
>NW_012083300.1:0-324 GCF_000956235.1 Wasmannia auropunctata
TCCCCTCCCCGCGGCTTCCCCCTCCTCGCGGACCCCCCGCGGACCCCCCTGCCCCTCACCCCCCTCGGAGCTCCCGGGGCAGAACCCGCCCTTACTAGCTACTATGCATCTCCATTTACATTTAGGCACCTCCGTAAATACGTCAGTAATTCGTTTTTTAAAGTGTTGATTTAAAAAGTAGAGATTTCAGGTGTAAAATGCTTTTTGAAACATCTCTTTACAATCATTTTTCACGAAGTTACACTTTCTTGAATTTGGCTTAACGGAGAAAACAAAATTTTTTTGTACAAATTTCTTTAATTCGTTATTTCTTTAATTAGATCG
>NW_012083301.1:0-425 GCF_000956235.1 Wasmannia auropunctata
AGTTTATTTAAGACTTACATAGGTCGACGCCCAATGAATTTCAAAATGAGATCTATGAACATGGCTGGCAGAACATGCAATAATATCGTTAACACATAGAACAGAGTATAGTTATCGGTCAACATTACATTGGGAGTCCAGACAATTCCTTCAAAAGGCACCTCTTTTCCAATTTGAGTTAACATTTTTAAATCATCTCCATACGTCAGACATTTCTGGCTTGTACAGTTTAAAACAAATGTAGAATTTGATGCAAAACTACATATTAAACATAACTTTACATTAATTAATAAGTTAAAAATAAAAAATAATATGTATACAGGGTGTCTCATACTCAATAGTATAGCGCTTGTGGGCAGGTAGTGTGGACCAAACTGAACAAAAAAGTCCTCTACCATTTTGCGATCTTCGCAATAGTTTTCGAA
>NW_012083302.1:0-404 GCF_000956235.1 Wasmannia auropunctata
ACGTCAAATTGATATTATTTTGACTTTTCTGTTCTTTGGATCGATTCGATGTCGATTCGACGTATTTTCGACCAATTATTTCTCACTGGGTATATATGCATGATTAACTTTTAATTTTAGACTAATTTTGGGTTTTGGACATTGGTAACTTGGAAACAAGTATTTTTTGATGTTAAAACAATTTGATCGAAATGGTCTGATTTTCGATGTCAATTTCGATTCAATGAGTTTTCGATGACATCGACATCGAAACGACGTCGATTCGACATCAGCCTTCTCACTGGGGAGATGTTAATTATTTCCTTTATGTTACAGATGACAGCAACGCCTGTGGCCGAGCGGAAAATCACGGCGTTACCTCAGGGGAGTCGCTCCGACATGTGGTGTAGACGGTAGCGAGGTAA
>NW_012083303.1:0-542 GCF_000956235.1 Wasmannia auropunctata
TTTTTAACAATTTATTAATTATACGTGTAATTTGTTTTTGCGTAAACTAGAAAATCACTATTTCTTAAATTATTTTCACAATTAGTACAATAACTGACTTCTTTAAGAATGGATTTAATAAGTTCTTCCCGATTGTCTAATAACGACGCGTTTATTGATTTCTCGGTAACATTATCTTCTGTAATCAACTCAGGTATTTCTTTATCATTATTATCGTGCATATTAACATTATGTTTTAAACATTTTTCCAACGAAAATAATAGAGGATCATATCAAATCATATAATAATTAAAGAAATCTTTTACTTTCTAAAAATAATTTGCAAAACTTTTTGAGGAATTAGTAATACATTTTTTAAAATAAAATCAAATTTTAACACAAGATGGAAAATAAAATACCACAAAAATAATTAATAATATTATAAACAAACTTAAATTTATAAAATATAATTTTATATGTGTGTGTGTGTGTGTGTGTGTGTGTGTGTGTGCGTGTGTGTACATTAGTTTTTTGCACACACACACACACGCACACACGCACAC
>NW_012083304.1:0-315 GCF_000956235.1 Wasmannia auropunctata
TTATTATAAATGGCTGCCGAATAAATCAAACTTATGATTGGCCATTCGACGCCATTTTTAATATTTTCTAGTACTTTTGCGATACTGCCATAAGCCGGTCGCGCTTCTCTGATAATCTAGGACTCTAATCCAACCCAAAACAAAAGTTGCGCGGCGATACCTGCGCGAAGACTCAGTTTTTCGCTGAGTGGACCTACTTAGACCTAGAGTCCTAGAATACAGAGATGCGACACGGCGTCAGTTAGGTTAGGTAGCCACCGCCATTTTAATTCAGTAAAGTACTCCTAACCTTATAAGCTGATGACAGTTGATGCA
>NW_012083305.1:0-1049 GCF_000956235.1 Wasmannia auropunctata
TTCTTCTTGGGATATGATAGTAGAGGCGGGATTAAGGTCTTGGAACAATTCATCGATTGATGTCTGTGATGGAATTGCCATTGAATGGGTCTTTTTGCTGGGTTTATTTTGTCGTTTAATAGCCAAACTAAACAATGAATATCAATGTTGCTTTGCATAATTTCATTACTTATAATTTTTCTGAATTATTGCTGATTATATTTTTGTAGCTTTTAAATGTAAATTGTATACATATACTTACGTTTCTTCTGATTCGGTACACGATGCATTTAAGTATTCTTCCTCCCACAGTTCCGCCTCGTCGATCCCCACGATGTTATCCTTTTTTACCTTGCATTTATACCGTTCCCAGTCAGATTCAAACATGCTTGTTGGATCTTTTCGCAAGGACAAACTATTTCATTTCGGCCAATAAAGAATTCCATCTTTTTCCCACTGGTATAGTACGTAAGAATATTCCAGTATTGTCGAACTGCCCCTTTTCTTCAAAATCGCCACAATTTTAAAGTGCCCGTCAGTCATGATACCGCTTTTTTAATTTCAACTTGCACTTAATAACGTCGATCCGATGTATTCGTTGTTCAGAGGGTTTTGCGTAAGGTTATGTTTTTCCCGTGACTCCCGTGAGTATAGATCGATATAACATATTGTAACGATGCACCCCCGAAAGTGCATCGTTCCCGGCCGAACAACCGCCGGATGCCGCCCGACCGACGAACCGTCGGGCGAAGAAGGCGCGGTGCGCCCCATATTTTTTAAACGTTTCAAAGGTCGTCGGCTGGCGACTTAAGGCCAGCCGACAAACGCATTACCGTAAAGCATGTAACGGTACCGGAAACCACCGAACGGAGCCGATCGCGGCCGAATACCCTAATGATAAGGTATATAAGGGGCTCCGAAGCCAGGGAGACCACCAGATCCTGACCGTCTCACGAACCGACGACACCGGGGTAAAGAGCTGCTTTGCCTCGGTCCGAGTGATTCTCGGTGGCGTCTCGATTCGCAGACATCCAGACACGATCCGCACAGTGGCCCCGAAATACCCAGGA
>NW_012083306.1:0-310 GCF_000956235.1 Wasmannia auropunctata
TTTTATCATTAACAAGGACTAATTTTAGTGTAAGTATTTTAAAGTATTAACATTAAATAAGGATGTTTATAACGTTGTAATTTCTGACTCGATTAAAATTTTTTATAATTTTTTAGAAATAGTATATTATCACCATAAACAGATCCCAGCAAACCACAGTATATAACTTAGATGTATATATTATATTACACAAGTGTCATAAATATTAAATGTAATATTATTTGTACAGTACATGTAACATACTGGTACGGCTCTATGTCAGCAACTTTGAATCTTATACACATCTCTGAGCGGGCTGGCAAGGCAGACC
>NW_012083307.1:0-428 GCF_000956235.1 Wasmannia auropunctata
TAAAATGACTGTGATGTAAAAGACTGCGTTGTAAAAACTAGGTTAAGGTATAGGTTAAGGTATAGGCTTAAGGTATGGATGGATGAATGTGGTTAAAAACTTATGTAAACCAAGTCCCTTCTTGGCATATGTAAAATGCTGAAGTAAATAAATTCTATTCTATATACCCCGAAAAAAACTATTGTATCAAATTAAACAATCAAAATCCAAGTTGTATTAACGTATACATGATTTTAAAAAATTTAATTTAATAAATTAAAAATATAGTATTACCAAAAAGAAGTGAAATCAAAATATTATTTCAAGTATATTTATTGTAATTGAATTAAAAACTAAAAAAATATACCTCGAAAAAAAATATTATATCAAATTAAACAAATAAAATCCATGTTGAGATCGGAAGAGCACACGTCTGAACTCCAGTCACT
>NW_012083308.1:0-739 GCF_000956235.1 Wasmannia auropunctata
AAGAGACAGCAATTACCTGGTTCAAACCATGTTCTATACCAATATAAAAATATTCTCCGTAAGAATCTTTAACGCTGAGCATTTGTTGTAAAACCCGATGATGTTTAGTACCCAAAAGAGTTTGAGCAGTTTTTGGTAAAGACGAATGACCTTCTTCCCTCAATATTCGAAGTAAATCCGTCACAATATTCAACCGCAAACTGTCCAGGTTATCTAGTGTCCACTGCCGAATTTTTTCTGTTATGCCAATGACATCATTAACCTCATCGTTATATATTATATTATTACAGTCACTTGTGGAGGAAGAATTATTAATGCTAATCGAATTATTAGAATGATCAGAATTATCATCCTTTAAATTAATATTTTGTTCACTGTTATCTAATATAACCTCATTTACATCGATAGTATCATCAATATTACAATACTAAATTATCAGACTCTTCAACATAGAATAATAATGGGTGACAATAAAGGCACTAAGAGTCAATACGCAGAAATCGTTGCGTTAAAGATTCAAGTAGAGATGTATTCTATAACCTAAATTACATCTTCTTACATAAGTCGTACGTTTCGGTCCACTTCAGACCTTCTTCAGCGATTAATACATAGAGTTCTACCAGATTCCCCATATTCCGTTTGTAATTGTCAGAAGTATGTTCCGCAATGCATGAGATGGGCCTTCAGTTCCAAAATTGAATGCAAGATTCATCTGTGAGAATGATCTTATTGAGAATTA
>NW_012083309.1:0-1132 GCF_000956235.1 Wasmannia auropunctata
CGTGTGCTCTTCCAGAACCATGTCCTGATATCGGAGAACGTATTTCAAGAATTTGCGAACGACGAAATAAAGTAATGATAAAACGATGAGAGTGCTAGTAAAGATATTAAAGGCTTATTAACATGGTATGACAGAAGTAGCGAGAAACGACTGTTCCGCGATTCAGTTTTTCTATCAAAACGATAATGGAAGCACGATCATGCGCCAGGCAGGAGGAGGCTCGCGGGATGCTAAGACGGGGGAGGTCGCGACACAGTCGTTTTCGCGCTACTTCTGTCATACTATATCAATGAGTCTTTAATGTATTTGATAGCACTCTCACCGCGTATCATCTAGTAGAATACTAGTTCTACGGGATGATAACCGGTGAGAATGCCATTAAAGATATTAAAGGCTTATTAACATGGTATGACAGAAGTAGCGAGAAACGACTGTGTCGCGACCTCCCTCGTCTTAGCATCCCGCGGGCCTCCTCCTGCCTGGCGCATGATCGTGCTTCCAGTATCGTTTTGATAGAAAACTGAATCGCGACACAGTCGTTTTCGCGCTACTTCTGTCATACCATGTTAATAAGCCTTTAATATCTTTACTAGCACTCTCATCGTTTTATCATTACTTTATTTCGTTGTTCGCAAATTCTTGAAATACGTTCTCCGATATCAGGACATGGTTCTGGAACTGGATATAAGGTGTAACCACGTCCAAGAGAAACACATCCTGACATTGGAGAACGTATTACAGATATGCGAACAACGAAATAAAGTAATGATTAACGGTTAGAGTGCTATTATAATCATTACAGACCCATTGATATAGTATGACAGAAATAGCGAGTCAGTTTTCTATCAAAACGATAATGGAAGTACGATCATGCGCCAGGCGAGGAGGAGGCCCGGCGGGATGCGTAGGGACGGGCGGGGGGGGGGAATTACCGTTCGTAGATGTATATGTTGTTGTGTATATGTTGTGTGTGTAAAAGGGGAGGGGGCTGGCTAGCTGGCTGGCTGGCTGACTGGCTGGACAATCTGTAATACACAAATTAAAAACAAATGTACAAAAATGCAATCCAACGTTGCATATATTTTTATAGTAGAAAATCTTACCTTATATCATCGTGTGGGAATGCTTCGTA
>NW_012083310.1:0-537 GCF_000956235.1 Wasmannia auropunctata
TTATAGCATAGAAATATTTCTAAAAATACAATTTCTTCTTTCGAAGACTCGAGCACACGTATATAATATTTTTAAAGCAAACAAATATTTCAAAAAATGCAATCTCTCACTTCGAACACTCGAGGATATGCATATAATTATAAAAGTAATAAAAATTATTAAAAATATTATTTCTTACTTCGAAGACCCGAGGACATGTATATAATTTTTATAAAGCATAGAAATGTTTCTAAAAATGCAATTTCTCACTTCGAATAGTCGAGGATATGTATATAATGCTTCTAAAGCAAAGAAATTTTTCTCTAAAAATGCAATCTTTCACTCCGAGGGATTGAGGATGTGCATATTATTTTTTGAAAAGCAATAAAAATTTTTGTAAATATAATCTCTTACTTCGAACACTCGAGGACATGTATATAATGTTTTAAAAGCTAAGGAATAGTTCTAAATATGTAATCTGTCACTTCGAAGACTTGAGGACATCTGTATAATTTTTTTAAGATCGGAAGAGCACACGTCTGAACTCCAGTCACTTAG
>NW_012083311.1:0-330 GCF_000956235.1 Wasmannia auropunctata
AGTCAAGCATATAACGTGCGGCTTTGGCAATAAAAATATATAAAAATCGGGCGCGCCAAGTATGCTGCTGTTCGAGATTTCTTCTCATCTTCGATTTTTCTGTCACGTAATTTGCTACTTGTTATCGATGCATAATCCCTTTTTAATTTCTTTTTACGATATTAATTATTCTAATCAATGTACTTGGAATAACATTTTGATTTCACTTCTTTTTTATGTCATTATTTTGGCTTTTTTCTGTTTCCACTATTGCGTTTTCTTAGTTACGCTTTTTTGGTTTCCACTATTATATTCTTTTAGTATAATTACAATAGATATACTTGGAATAAT
>NW_012083312.1:0-658 GCF_000956235.1 Wasmannia auropunctata
ATATCACTCACCCAATAGATCGGACGGCTCACGCATGACATCCTCCCACATGACGGTAGATAGAGAGGAGATCGACTCCAGATCTTCCTCCGCCTCGGGTACGCGATCATCAGCATCCGGCAAGGGTACACCCCACATGTCGGAGACGTCACCGTCATTCTCCGACTCACCCTCGCACTTAAACAAATTTTTCTTAAAAGTAGCTAAATGCCTCATTGTGCACAACAGACTGAATAAAAAATAAGACTTACCTCTCTACACGGCCCAAAATCAAAACTCAAAAAGCTGCGTCGTTTAATTTGACCCGGAGTAGAGTTTCGCGAGCCACAAAAAAATTTGTTACACTACACCTCAAGCTATGTATAGATATTTAACGTTGTATACACACACACACACACACGCGCGCGTCGCCTAACCGAATCGGACTGCCCAAGTCCATCTTAAAAAATAGCGCGCGATGTGAGCAAATAAGAACTCTTGCGTAAATTGTAATAGATAAATAATATTGTACAGCATATAAGAAAATTCGACCCCCTCATTTTCTTTTTTCAAAGGGGGAGGGATGTTGTAAGTCTCGCCTTGACGTACTTACAACGTCACACTTAGAAATAAGCAGGTCACTGTTGCAATCTAATATTGCAACAATGACCCATAATAA
>NW_012083313.1:0-306 GCF_000956235.1 Wasmannia auropunctata
CCTGAAGACGGCCCTTAATTATAGTGCAGTGTAGTCGTGTGATCGAGGGCTCGACTACAAAGATACTGTGCATCAATTCTACAACCACCAAAACCGAGTCCTTCCCACGTTACACCCCACCCACGGTGTAACAATATATATATATATATATGTATATACAGGGTGTCTCGTACTCAATGGTATAGCGCTTGTGGGGAGGTAGTGTGGACCAAACTGAACAACAAAGTCCTCTACCATTTTGCGATCTTCGCAATAGTTTTCGAGATATTAATATATAAAGCTCGTCGAATCTGAACGCGCAGCGAG
>NW_012083314.1:0-788 GCF_000956235.1 Wasmannia auropunctata
TTTGCTCTCCAGATACTTTGCGAGTTCTTCACTACACTCTTTAAGGCATATGAACATCTGTTTTAGTTTTGCCGAAGTGAAAGTGGGCGTCATCTTGACGCGCATATTTCTCCATTTCTTTCCAGATATAAAAGCCAAATTGTTGATTAATGGGTCAACCTTTTCGTTGCAGTACATTCCGCGATCATGGAAACTTTTGAATTCCTTTGTCAACACCGTTTGAATGAGATCAAGATCGGCAATCAATAAATTTGGTTTAAAAAGTGAATACATTCCAATAACGCGATGATGTTTATATTTCATGTAGACATCATGAAAGAATGCACCTGTTAAAAAATTTTCCGTTTAATTAATTCAGTAATTTTGTGTTTTAAATAGAAATACAATAAGCAATAATATAAATCATTAATTTACCCGGAAAAAGAAGTTTCACGTATAATTATATATAATTATATACAAAATATGTCCATATATGTTTCTTTCCTTTGTAAAATTATTCTTTAATACAAAATTGATAATAATAAGAACGAAACATAAAAAATAATTAAAAAAATAATTTTTACATTGCTTTTTTTTACAAAAAATGAAGTTTGAAGAAATGAGAAAAATTGCTCATATACATATATTGTATAATCATATATAAGTGATTAAAAATATACATTTCTGCGTACGCAGCCGACAACCAAATAAGTAACACTAAAGGCGATATTAGTATAAGAAATGTTAATGTTTTATCCATTGAGACAATACGACATAAGAAATGTTAAAGTTTTATCTATTGGGACAAT
>NW_012083315.1:0-722 GCF_000956235.1 Wasmannia auropunctata
TATTGCCGTGCGAAAGTTCACTTTACGTCGAAGGAAGATTGACAACAAAGACGAAGAATGATAATACACCAACAATTGGAAATAATTGTGTGGCGTTCATGTTTGACGAAATGCGATATGAACTCAACGGTGTGGAAATTGATCACAGTAGAAACGTTGGAGTAACTACCACTATAAAAAACTATGTATCGCTCTCAACAGACAATTTATATATGATGGGTAATGCTGGACTTAACTTGTATAATACCACTCTCATCTCAGAAGATGGATACTTTAGTTTTTGCGTATCGCTCAGGATGCTGTTTGGCTTTTGCGAGGATTACACACGTGTGGTTGTTAATGCTCGTCACGAATTGATTTTGATACGAGCGCGTAACGAAAACAATTGCCTTGTGGGAGATCCTGCAACGGAACCGAAACTTGAGTTATTCAAAATACAGTGGCGAATGCCGCACGTTACGTTGAACGAAGTCAATAAACTATCCATGCTATGAGCTTTGGAAAGTGGACAATGTCTGAATATGAGTTTCCGTTCATAGGATCTGTACGAGTACCCGCTATTGCCGCCACGACGAAACATTCATGGGCTGTCAAGACTACGCCTCAGCTAGAAAAACCGAGATATGTTATCTTTGCTATGCAAACTGGTAAAAAAAATGTCATGAAAGCAAATAAAACTTTCTTTGATCAATGCAAACTAACAGATCGGAAGAGCACACGTC
>NW_012083316.1:0-363 GCF_000956235.1 Wasmannia auropunctata
CACATTTTATTGATTAAAATATTATACATTTTATTGTTTATTTAATGGTGTGACCACCAGTTATATATTTTAAATACATTTTGTAATGCGCAATTCTTAACATGTTTTCCGCAACGCATAGTATTAATAGATTATTCAAAGAAACTACATCTTCGTAATCAGTATCCAGAGTTTCAATGACTACTCTCGCATCGAGCATATCACTGAGCCATTCTCGTTTTTTATATCCTTTAACATACACAATAGTCTCGTCGGTATCATCCTCTTCACCAAACACAGCTGTTGCAATCAAGGTGTTTCGCCATGCTGTACGGAATCATCCCCGTCTTTCCCATCTCGAATCCATGGTGACAAGCAATCAAC
>NW_012083317.1:0-644 GCF_000956235.1 Wasmannia auropunctata
TACATAATAGCAGTCTAAATTTTAAAATCCGTGGTCTTCAATTCGATAAAAAGTATTGTTCGCAAACTCCTTATGTGATCTCATATCAAAGACAAAGATGATGGTTAAACGTCGAAAATATTAAAAATTCTAATAAGCCATTCTGCGATACATGTTTTTTCCGGTACATGTTTTTTCTTTCCAATGTCAGGCAGGTCACTTTTGCCTGACATTGGAAAGGCCTATTATGTAAATGCGAATTGTAATGCGTATCAAGTTTTGTTATGTTCTTTAATTTTATGTTAGGCACGAATTAATTTATTGTAACATTGAAAATGACTCGTTCGGGGTCGAAACGTTTGTTATTCAAATAATGAATTTGTTAAATTAATAAATACATATTGGAGCGATATAACACCCAAGCTTTGGCTCGTTGGCCCTTTTTTACTTCTTTTATTAATATTAAAATAAATAAATATAACAATAATAATAATAGTAACAACATTAATAATTAAGCAATATAATTTTAAATAATAATTTTTCATATTTTTAACAGTAATAGAAGCATTCATTAAAACAAATTTTGCTACAATATTTAGTTCAAAATTAAATAAAAACATGGGATGCGGATCTATAACAGATGGAAAGATCGGAAGAGCACACGT
>NW_012083318.1:0-4613 GCF_000956235.1 Wasmannia auropunctata
CTCCTCCCCTCCTCTTTCTCTCATACATCTATCGTTCTGTCAATTTCGCGTTGCATACGAGCGTGTATAAACGTGTACATATGTAATATGTATTCATGAGACGCGGTAGCATCTCGCGCCAAGTTTCCGCGTAATATTGCATACAACAGTTTCTCGGTAAAGCCTGTTATTTACATGAACCGCTGATAAACGGAACCTGAGATAAACCCAGATTACATTTTTGTACCTCAATAACGGCTGAATTGATTCTGACTAATATTAATTGAGCTGATTCATATTCTCTTTAGTAGTTTAAAAAAGAATTATTCTTAACCATTTTTTTTACCTTTTTGCATTAATATCAGTGATTATATGACAGTAAAAATTGTACACAGAATTATATACTATTTAAAAATGAATTAATATAGACACGAGAATTTATTATTCATTTTTATATTTAAAACAAGATGAATAAATTATAATAAAAATAGAAAAATTTAATTTATATGCTATTCCGACAATTAAAGTATCAGTAGAACAATTATATAAAGTAATTAGTGCCATCTTTTATTATAAGCCATATATTTAAAAAAAAGTCATTAAACAACTATGCATCGGAGAAAAAATATCTAATTTGATTAAAATTGATACGTAAATTAGAAAAATAGTGACTTAGAGATGCTAAAAGATGCCTATTTTTATATTTTTCTTACGGAAAACTGCTAAGTAATAATAGTTTATTGTTTCATATAAAAAAATTTTAGATGTTAGTAATCCCAATGTTAGTTAAATTCAAAAGTAGTTAAATTCTTTAGTACAGTCGTGAACATATCGGTTGCGACACTTTTTTAAATATGTTTTGAAATGCACTAATATTTTGCAAATGCGAACCACGGTTGGTGTACTGTCTCTAGACTAAAGATAGTACACTATCGTGGTTCGCATTTGCAAAATATTAATTACCTATAAAATATATGTTATATATTATATTAAATATGTACTAAAAACTTATGAAAAAAGTACAACCGATATGTTCACGACTGTACAGGATTTTTCAAAACCTAAGACGAACTTCATGAACTAGATCTCACCAAAAATATTAACTTTTGTTAATCTGCTTTTTCCGATGCATTTTTAAGGAATTTTGCATCCGTGTTTGGATTGGCTATGAGATACGCTTGTGATTTATTACGCGACAGCACTGTATGACGCCTAATAATATTAATTCACAATTTTGTTTTTATATTTTTATACAAATAAAATTAAAGAACGTAAATTAGTATTGGCAAACGTCACGTACGAGCGTACGCGTAGTTTCTTATAAATTCGTCAGATTCCGACCGTGTATTCTAACGAAATTAAATTGAAAGAAGGTCGAAAAATGGTCAAAGCAGGATCTTGGTGCTCACTGATATTTCTGTGTGACTTTTACATACATATTCTATTTCTTCGAACTGCGCGCCGTTACTTTCGGTCATAACGCAGCTCTTGTTTGAAACAGAATAGTAATATCACATTAATAAATTGATAATCAATTTAATAAGTACTGACGCTCACCGGCATCTAATAAAATCCCCCTACTCCACATTGTCGAGTTGATTAAGACGCCTGCCCCAGAATGCTGGAAAGTTCCAGGTTCAAATCTTGGCTGAGATAATATTTTTTACAACAAATAATTCTTTATATCGTATCGTAGGATAGGAGAGATTTTATTAGATGCCGGTGAGCATCAGTATTTATTAAATTGATTATCAATTTATTAATGTGATATTACTATTCTGTTTCAAACAAGAGCTGCATTATGACCGAAAGTAACGGTGCGCAGTTCGAGGAAGTAGAATGTGTATGTAAAAGTCACACAGAAATATCAGTGAGCACCAAGATTCTGCTTTGACCATTTCTCGGTCTTCTTTCAATTTAATAGATTCTCTATTTTTCATGTCTCTATTTTCATAATTAAAGTAAATTTTAGCAAAGAAAAAGATATATTTTCTTTGTTAAAATGTCAGCTTTAGTTAAGAAAATAGAGACATGACAATATCCAAACAAAATATATTGTCTATCATTGTATATTAAACTTACTCTGCCATAAGGTATTCCAGTAGTTGTGTTAAATGCAGGTAAAAATCTATATCCTAAATCTTTAGCCAAGTCCAAAAGTTCTCCTCTATACCATGGCATTATATCAGCTCTTTGTTGTAGATATTCAGCTAATATATGACCACTGATGAGACCTCTGTAAACAGACAAATAACATTCAACATAAAAATTAAACATTTATTGTAATAAAAAATAGTCGCTCTAATTTTGATCACAATGATTTCACTTACCCAAGCATTCTAATATTTGTTTCAAATAAGGAAACAATAACATCTGTATCAAAGCTTACATCTCTAGCAACAAGTTTAACTGCATTCTCAAATTCTTCCAAATCTCCCAGTACCTAATATATATAAAATATTAATATATAAATAAAATTTGTACATCAGTGATATATTAAATAGTACTTGTTACAGCTTACCACTAATGTATCCAGTGTATCTACCAAAGTAAGTGAAAAACTGCAAATTATAATACACAAATTGAATTATAATTGTAGTAACATTAATAAAAAGTTATTATTATAATAATTAAACTCTAACAAAGCATAAAGCTATTACAGAAATACAATCAATTTCATTTGGATTATTTTATAAACTGTTTAGCTTCTTACTTTCCCAATGTAGAATCTATATCACCCCTATTCGGTTCAGAGCCTCTATATCGTCCTTTGCAGCTTAATGGCATCAATTCATCAGCAGGATATGCATTATCCTTGGAAAGATTATAGCAATTATTTTTAAGTATTATATTTGCACATATGAATCTACATTAGAATATTTTTTTTGTTTGAAATAAAAAGTATGAAATATTAATTTTTATAATTGTCTCCCATGTGTATGTGGCACGCGCGCGCGCGTACGTATGTGTGTGTGACTTTACTATTTTTAAATTTATATATATATATATATATAAAGACTTGTAAACCAATAAATATACATATAAATCACAAATACAATATTATTGCTTACCATGTATGCATTATATGCATGATAAAACATATCCCTTGCTTCTTCTCTATAAAATATAATAGTATAATTATGAAAAGTAAATTCATAATATAAAGATTTAATAAGTAAATAATACCAACTTTAAAGCTTCTCTCTCTTCCTTATTCATATACTCCGATGGATCATCTTCGGATATAGCCCATAATGCCTGTATGCTGCATCCCACAAACAACAGTCCCCAAATAAGAGCATCACAAGCCATTGTTTGCTAAAAAAAAATAAATTCTCTCTTTTGTCAAGATCTCAAGCTCCTAGTAGCGCACATGGTCCACCAAAAATTTTTCCAACTATCTATCTCATTTCAACAATCCCATCATTATTGAAAGTATGAACAGAAAGTACACCATGTGAGTTCTCTGAAGATTTTTTTCCCGTCTTTCCTTTTTAACTTATTTCTATATTTCTTTTATATATATAGAATATATATATAGAACATTATCTTCTTTCAAATTGATAACATATCACATCGCATCGAACTCGATGAAACTTGCAGGTTTTATGGATCTGTCTTCAGCCAAATGGCAAGAATAGATGTAATTTCATCAAATTACGATTACGAGCGTTTTAAGATCAAATAAATCCTTTGTCAAGCCTTTTCTCTAATAATAATTAGAATGTAACTGGTGAGCGGAAAGATGATTTTGTTGTCATCAAGAGATATGAAGAGCAGGCATTAGGGACAGCTGATTGTGTATTTTCATCAAGGCCAGATGATGTGGCTGTAGTCGGTTCGTCGAGACGATTTTTCGTTTTGTAACGTGACATACATGAGTTTCACCAATATGTTCTCTGCGTAAGGAATTCGCTCGCTTCTCGTTTTCTTGGATGATCTATGACGATTTCCACAGAAATACACTAATTTCTTATGCTTCGTCGTGTTAACTGGTGACAAGTGGCGACAATATCTTCGCATCTGACATGATTATCGCCATTTGATAACCTCTAACAATCTCACACTCTTGAAACGAATGAAGCGACTGGAAGTACTGGATGGTACTGGAACTGGAATTAGGAATAGAGTAGTCACGTGATCATGGTGATCATGTCATTTGATGACATAGTAATATTATGCGGGATTTACAATTCGCGAGTAGAGGGTGAGTTCCCACTGGACGCGTCACGCGTCGTGTCATCCGTCGTGTCACGAATTTATCAACCAAAATATCCCATTTTATTGCATCATTTGCCACGCGACTCCTTGCGCTGCCTTGCGCGATGCATTAGTTAGGTTAAGGCCAGTGTTGCCAGTAATTTGTCGTCACTAGTAGCCGAATGATGGCGCTCGAGTAGCCCAAAGTAGCCAATTTTGAAAACGTAAGAGCCTAAAAGTAGCCAACACAAGTTTTTAATAAATTTGAATGCAAAATGTAATTTTAAACACAGTTCTTTATATACGTACATATATATAAATACATATATCCATCAATCTAATTTGTAATTAATGAAATAATAAAAAAATATTTAGATTTTCTTATTTATTAATCTTTTACTTTGAATATTTTATGAATCTATTGACTCAGCTAA
>NW_012083319.1:0-414 GCF_000956235.1 Wasmannia auropunctata
TTGGATCATAACCACTGGTATTTATCGTCCGTAACTGCTTAAGTCCTCTTTCATGAGGACTTGACGAAGATCGTCTTATTGAATAATATATCATCTTATATGACTATGAATTCATAACAGATAAGATGATCTTAAATCCGTTCTTATAATGAATAAGATATGTTTACGAATCACATCAAGACGTTTTCAAAGAAGATCATCTTCGATAAGTTACGCATTGAGATTTTGCTTAAGTATTGACTTGTTTATATTCTATCAGTCTCTTTTTATTTTATGCTATAGTTGCTATAGTCATTGATTCTGTCCCTCGAAAATTTTTATAAACTCTGAAGTGATCACTTTTCTACATTAATGTTTATAGTCCATGCACGATTTCGTTTCGTTAATCGTGCACGGATTATGAGCATTAATGTA
>NW_012083320.1:0-379 GCF_000956235.1 Wasmannia auropunctata
AATAATTAAGAGAATGCTTAATATCTCAGACTCGCTCATATGTTCGCGTCCGTTTCTTTACCTTTTAATATAAGAACAAATAAATAAATATAAATATATATATATATTATTAATGAATTCAGAGTCCGAAAATACTATCCGTTAATTATTAGTATCCTATAATCCCCAGCGCTAGATTCGTAATGATAGGAAGGATAAATGTAATAAGTCTCTCTTGTTCGCATACCATGCGTATTGTAAACGTAATTAGAAATAAATTTGTTAGTATCAAATAATTCTTAAACTCTCTACAATTCACTAAGCGACTTCACCCTCGTTCCCTTCCTCCTTCCCTACAGAAAATCGCACAGGTCCGATCCTGTCTCTTATACACATCTCT
>NW_012083321.1:0-331 GCF_000956235.1 Wasmannia auropunctata
CGTGTGCTCTTCCGATCTGCAATAGATAGTCATCATAAATAGACGGAAAGTTTTTGGAGGACCGTACTTTCCGTCTATTTATGATGACTATTGCGATTATCGGAGATTCTATGTTTAAATTTCCGTTTTATGGATTGGAAAAAACGTTTAATAAGGTACAGATTCTTTATATGAATTGTTTCCGTTTAATTTTTAAGTATTGTAATATTGAAAATGAC
This sequence comes from Wasmannia auropunctata, assembly GCF_000956235.1. Classification (NCBI taxonomy): domain Eukaryota; kingdom Metazoa; phylum Arthropoda; class Insecta; order Hymenoptera; family Formicidae; genus Wasmannia; species Wasmannia auropunctata. The sequence continues at coordinate 219 of NW_012083321.1, forward strand.
ATGATGTAGGTCGACACGTCTATATTTGTAATTTTGTATTTTTAATTAATCTTGGAGCATTAAATATCTAGCTCTGGCTCGTAGCCCTTATTTTATTCTTATTTTTTTATATT
>NW_012083322.1:0-306 GCF_000956235.1 Wasmannia auropunctata
AGCTCATATGTACAAAATGCTTACGTCCCCCAAATCGGATTACTTGCACGAATAATATAAGACCTTTTGAGCTACGATTGAAAGCCTAAGAAAAAAGAAATCCTTACAACTGCAAATTATGATAATTCGTACATTTAGCTAAAGTAAAGACAGCAAAAATTGTGTTTAGCAGTAAGTGACGGAGTTTGCAACAAATGGCACTTCAATAAGTTAGATAAGGACATTGCACGTGTTTGAGTAAGACAAAAGATATTGTAAGAAATTCATTTTAGAGATACCATTGACACTGAAGAGTCTGTTTTATCG
>NW_012083323.1:0-666 GCF_000956235.1 Wasmannia auropunctata
TTCAGACGTGTGCTCTTCCGATCTAACTCTGGGACCAAATGTTCCAGTAGGTTCTTTCAAAACAATGAAAAATGGAGACAGTAGTCTACCGTCTCCTGAAATAGTTGGTTGTATCGTATAACTATGTGTAGTTGCCGATACCGCTTGTACTATACATTCTACTTTTTTTGTGCTATGAACTTGTAATTGCTAAACAACGACCAGCATGAAGTTCTAATTGAAACCCACTTTGATCAGAATTACACTCGACAGCAAAATTAAAGCATCACCCATTCTGATTACTAAAAATAGGCAAATTTCAAGAAAGTGTAACTTCGTCAAAAATGATCGTATCGGAATGATCAAAAAAGAATTTTAAAGCTTAAAGTCTCTACTTTCGACGTCCATAATTCATTAAATTACTTACTGATTCTTTACAAAGTTGCACGGATGCAAATGGAGATGCATCAAATCTAAAAATTTTTTACCAAGTTTGCGAAGTTCCAAAAAATAAAATAAAAATCGCACGGAAATGAGGTTTACACCGTTCGAAAGCATGAATCTTTAGCTTTAATTTGAGCACCCGATCAGCATTGTGCGATTTTTTTTCACCGAGTAATTCAACATTAAAGCAAAAATGACCATTTTTGCATCAATGTTGAATAACTCGTTGAAAAAAAATCGCAC
>NW_012083324.1:0-374 GCF_000956235.1 Wasmannia auropunctata
GTTTGATTCTTCAGGATACCGTCCTTCAATACCACGCCAAGATTGAATATCGCGTCTACTGGTCCTTCTCTTTCCGCAGTTCGTAAGAGATATTCGCAATCCTGAATGTTAGCGACATCAATGTTTTTGATAATCAAAACATTTACACCGTACGACTTCCACAGTTTAACTTTCATGCGTTGGTAGCCATTTTTTATTCCAGTTCGTGAAACTAGCACGACGTTCCTAGCGCCTCGAAATATTAGCCAGTCGGTTAACTCCAAGCCAAATCCACCCAGTCCACCAAGTATAATGTAACTTTTAACTTTGAGACAATAATAACGACGATATGCGAAAATGTGATTGTCTAAAGGTTTATCTCTGTCTCTTATACA
>NW_012083325.1:0-406 GCF_000956235.1 Wasmannia auropunctata
TATCAAATATATACATATAGATAAACTAAAATAATTAAATATTAATAATTTAAATATTAAAAAAATCATCAAAATTCTGTATTTTATGTTGAGATAAATTGTCACCTTCAACTTAACTAAAAGATGAAACAATAGGACATTTTGTTTGGTTATTTAAATTGACCAAATCTACACGTTGCCTTTTTGACTGCTTCTCTGTTATTTCATTGTCAGAATTTATTCGACGTCGAGCAGGTAATTTCTTTTTTTGTTTTGATAATAAACTTGTTTCAAAATCTGAATTCTCAGAAATACTGCCTAATTGAGATGTTTCTTCAACATCAATAAAAGTATCTGTAAGAGACAGAAATACTTTTTAATAAATAGCATGTTCAATTTCAAAGTTAAAAAAAAGATCGGAAGAGCA